>NC_088868.1:27741580-27935659 GCF_032884065.1 Artemia franciscana | reverse complement strand
TTCTTTTTTGATGTCCTTGGTGCTTCAGTTTGTTTCATTTGAAGAATAACAAAAAAAAAAGGTGCAAAGCTTCATTTGCCAATGCTTAGTTCTAGCACACAGCCATACGTACCTATCTATTTTTGTTTTCTAAGAATTTCTAATAGGTTTTTTATCGTGTCCCCTTTTCTACCATAATTTTGTCTTTACAAAGAGGTGCACCAGACCCTTGTTACTCATATTTTACTTTCAAAAGTTTTTACGTTCAATACCCAAAATATTTGTATATCTTTGAGGCTTTAGAGATAGAATTTTGGTTCCCTAGGTTCCCTATACACAAAAATATTTTTTCGGGGAAGGGGGAGGGAGGGTTCCAAACAAATCATCAAAAAAAGTTTATATTCATTTTTGCTACGTTTTTACGAGTCGGACAAATATTTCAGGAGGGGGGGGGGGTCAAACCACAAACCCCATCCTGGATACTGCCTTGTTCAAGCTCCTTTCTACAAAATGGTTGCGGGAAGAAAGATCCCGGACGTATGTTTATTTATTTTTTATGGAGTAATATTGATAGTAATGTTACCCAAATCAGTCAGGAAAAATGGCCTCCCCCTCCGAACAAATCCATTGATCCCTCCCAAACGTTGTGGCTAGTGACATTTCTGGTTAATAGCGGATCGATTCTTGGTGAAGCAATTACTCATTTTTCACTAAAGCTTCTTTTATTTATGAAGTAACATTAGTAGCAATATCTAACAATGGTGAACCACTTAGGTTGCGGCTAGAAATAACCTTGGTCAGTATTAGGCCAAATCCAAACTTTTTTAAAAACAGCCCTAGCATAAAAAAGTTACATAAAGAAGTTATGAAAAAGTTTTTAAATAACATTATTTAGTTTTAATCCTCACAATTTAATGTAAGTTTATTTATATATACATATTTTCTCTCTTGTTCTCATATTGTTCTGAAGACAGCCCTTGGACATAGGGCCGAAATATTCACAGAACTGATATCTAACAATGGTGAACCACTTAGGTTGCGGCTAGAAATAACCTTGATCAGTATTAGGCCAAATCCAAACTTTTTTAAAAACAGCCCAAGCATAAAAAAGTTACATAAAAAAGTTATAAAAAAGTTTTTAAATAACATTATTTAGTTTTAATCCTCACAATTTAATGTAAGTTTATTTATGCATACATATTTTCTCTCTTGTTCTCGTATTGTGCTGAAGACGGCCCTTGGACATAGGGCCGAAATATTCACAGAACTGATTTCCACTGTCTTGAAAAGATTTTCCCTATTGTTTCTACTTTGTATTTGTTTGTTAATGAGCCTAGAAAGCTAATTGACTTTGATGTTAATCAAATTAACGTACACTAGCGTGCTAGAATTGGAATCCTTTGTCCAAAGGGAGGGGTTCAATTCTTGGTGTTGCTGGTTATTTAGTTTGGGACGGGGGTCAGTAGTGTGACACTGTAAGCTCCGCCAGAGTCAACCCAGCTCTAAATGGTTACCTGGGGAAAGTAAGCAAGAAGGGTGGGCAGAAACACAGGATAGATGGCCCCAAACCTTTTATTGCACTTCCTGGCTAAAGATCATGATAGGGAGGCGAGGACCGCCGGTAAGGACTGTAAAAGTTTTAGACCATACTGTAGATTGTCGATTAATCTTACAAAAAATTGAAGCTAACATTTACAAATTTAGCAAAATAATATTTTATGAATGTTATGTCTGTCATGTCACGCAATAACAGCAAAGTCCCTGAGGAACGGGATTGAGAATATATCAAGCATCCACAAAAATACACGTAAGGGTAGACTGTTTATTTTAATTACATATAATTAGAAAATATTCGTAAGTATATGCTCCTGTTGTTATTTTTAACAGACATATTCACCTCCATGATTTTAACACTCTATATTTTGTTTAAGGACAATGCAAAGACAAACCTAGCCAAATATATAGGGAGCCTTTGGAAACATTTTCTTCGGGAGAGATGGGATCAGAAAAGGCGAAAAGGAAAACTTAAGATCATCTTTTTTCCATTCTAGTCACACTTTAAATTTCTCTCTTTGCGTCCTAGCATTCCTCCTACTGGAAAGCTACTATTTAGCAGTTTACTGAGAAATACGCTAGGCTTGAACATTCCTTCCTAGGAACATTAATCGCTTAAAGCCATACTCTTTTTTTACTTTTTATTAGGTAGTTAAATTTTATTTTTTTAATGAAAATACCAAAAATGTAATTTCCAAAATCTAGAGAGGGGGAGGGGTGTTTAAAATTTTAGAGAGGAAATTTGCGACTTGGCCCAAGTTATACTTCTTCCGCGATCGAATATTGTTGACGTACCACCATTATCGCCTTTTTCTTCTTTGGCCTTGGCTGGCAGTAGATGGAGCATCCTTCCCTCGAAAATTGTGCCATCTAATGCAGAATAAGCTGCTACAGCATGCTCTGGTAGTAAAAATGAAACGGTAGCAAAACCTTTAACTTTCCTCGTATACTTATCGATTGGCAAATGGACTTCAGTTACTGTTCCTGTACAAAGAAACAAAAATGAAAATATCGTTGAAAAATCCGTATTAGTCCTAAAAATATCTAAATAATTAAAATGATTCAAAACAACATCTTGAACATATCGATAATTTTGAAGAAAAGGTAAAAACTTCCACGTGTAATTTGTAAGGAAATGTCCATCACAACAATCATATTGCATAGGAGAATACTTTCTATTCCAGATCAGTTTGATACAATCAGTATATCACATTGCGGTTTCTCATTGACAAATAATTTGCATAACATGAATATGCCAATTCGTATTGTAGCTTATTTTAGATAAAAAAAAAACTAAAAGAAAGGATTAATACTAAAACTTAAGACGAAAAAAAATGTTCCAAATGTAAATGAGGACTCCCCTTCTTCATCACCCGCTCTTTACAGCTAAAGTCTAGAGTCTTAAATTTACTTAAAACACAGAATTATTTATGTTCGTTTTATTTTTTAATATTGGTTTTATGATGCAATTCCCAGAAGAAGAGTTATTGGACCTTTCAACTCTACTCAGCCAAATAGTTATCTTAAAATTTCGATCAAATGTGTTTGGAAAAAAGGGATGTGGGAGGGGGACTAGTTAAGCATAGGCACTATTTCTGTTTTGTGTTTCTGCTTTCAAAGCATCCGTTTCTGTTCTGTTCATACAAAAAAAAAAAAAAAAAAAAAAAGGAAACAGAACAGACCTGTTTTTATTTAACTCTTCTATTCTGTTTCTGTTTTTTATAATATCTATTTTGTCTTGTTTTCTGTTCTTCATTTTTCTACATGTTTTTGTTCTGTTCCCAATGTCACTTAGAATGAAATACGTTCAATGTTGTTGATGCAGAATATCGTGGTTGCAACTACTTTTCTTGTTTTTCAAGCAATAGATTTTCATCGTTATTCAAGCCAAGGGAAAGTAAATTTCCTATAAAGAGGTTTCGGAATAGGCGATTCTAATATAGTACTACTTATTTTGATCTGATTCTTTTTTCTTTAAGTTATGGGCTACTTTATTTTTATTATGAGACGTGATGATCTCTATTTAGGAAGCTAGTTGCCACTACAACTGGATTTAAGAAGAGTTAAATTTTAGTCCTTATGTACACCTTAAATTGATAAGATGTAAGCTTATTCTTTCTACTTTCGCTTCTTTTCTTAGCCTAGAGTGAAATAGGTTATTTGATTATAGAGACATTTTTATTACAGGGAGTATTTCCTGGGGAGAAAATGAGTTTTCAGACGATTGTTGAACTTGATGCCGGGGGCCTTAGAGGGACATTTGGGGCCAATTAGCGTGGCAATTACATACCGTGATAAGTAAAATTGTTATATCTATATCAGTTGTCAGAAATCAGTTGTCAGAAGGGCACAACACGTAGAATCTGAGGCACGTTGGAACTGATTACGGAACCGAAATAGCAGACGACTTAAATTAGCGGCATCAAGGCATACTCTGGGAGCCCATTATGTTGAAGCATATTGAGAACTGAATAGCCCACGAAAGACTGTGGACCACTTGGTGACGATACCATATTACCTAATACCGTTAGTAGTGGAACTGGTAGCGCTGTACTATATACGTTTGCATCACCAGACATTACAATTGTGGCGCTAGACTTGAATAAAGGTTATGAGGTATAAGGGTATTGAACCACCATAATCCTCACTAAACCTATAGATATAATTATCTTCACTTCATTGAAAGCGTCAAGGTGACAGACACTACCGAGTAGGCAAAAACTAAGACACATTGTTAGATACACATATTGACAATTATTGACAATGTTGACATATTGACATATTGACAATATTGACATATTGACAATGAAGAAAGAAATAAAACGGTTGGCAATTGTTTGACAATTAACCTTATGAAATAAATTCACAAAAATTCGTCTTCTTTTCAAACTTCACAAATGTTGCTAATTCGTTAGCCACCACTGAAGAAAGAATAGCAATTCTTCCAGCATCCTTTATCAAAAGGGTTTACCTGATTCCAATACTTTTGGGTAAAGTGTTCATGTGATGTTCTTCCTGTGACTATAAGGGATATATGAAATCCCAAGAATGTACACAAGGGTATAACTTGAACTACCATAATCCCCATTAAACCTATAGATACGATGACTGTCACTTCAGTGAAATCATGTAGCTGATTGAGAGCATAAAGTAAGCAAAAACTAAAATATGTCGTCATATATATTGCCAATGACGAAAGAAATAAGACAAAAACTCGATAGTTTCGTCGTCCGATGCACTTGTTTAAGATCTTACAGTGGTGATCCCATGTGTCAATACATTTATTACAAATACTGCAATGAGAGCATCTTGGAGGCGTGTAAAAAGCACATTTTCGACACCATTTTACTTGAACTGGAACACCATTTAAATCAATTGTTTTCAAAGGAGGTTCACCATCCACTTCATCTGCACCAGTTCGTGCTTTAGTAACTGTGCCAGGGTCCAGAAACATAACCAGAAAAAAACTTACTACTACAAGCAGACCCAAAGTTCCTATAGAGACTGCAATTGCCCATTTGGCAGGTGATACAATGGTCGAATACTGGCGGAAAGGAAAGAAGAAAAAGCATCCACTTTCTACCGCAAAAAGGATAGAAAAAACAGCTACAAAAATATATCTTTTTATCACATCCTTGTTAGATTTATTTTCCATAACTTCAAACTTACTTCCAGCATAAAGCCGTACGGTATGAAACTAGGATTCAGTTCCTTCGGCTTCACTTCCAAAATTTTTTAAGAAATTCTTGTTCTTAAGATAAAATTGATCATTATAGAGAACAGACAATTGCTGGTTTACCTGTCAATTTTTATGACATTTATGGCTTTCTTATCCTTGTATCAATTCAATGATATTTTTGTTTAAGCCTTTCATTATTGTCATGGACAAAATTATGAAGCGTTGTTAATGATCTCTGAGAATTAATTATTGATTTGACAAAGAAAAAAGGGTAGGTCAGTGCTAAACCATTAAAAAATAGTTTCATTGTAGGTCAAATTGGGGCTGGAATTGTGGAGCAACGCGTGGTGTCAGCTAGCCCCCCCCCCTAAGCCCCCCTCCTCCATCTCCCTTGAACCCCCCCCCCCCCCAAAAAAAAAGTGTTTTTTTTCTTTCTTTTAATTAATTTCCTTTTGCTTTTTTTCATTGTAAATAGTGTAACAAACAAATAGTATATTTATATTTTTATACAGTATATTATACAGTATTTTACACAGTATATTATAATTTTTAAATACGTCTTTAAGTGTTCGGTTAGTATTAGCCACAGTTCAGTCTTCACTCGGCTGTAGCTATTGCTGCAACTATGATAGCGTAAAAATCATTAGAAAGATTCCAAACTATCTCAGTATATATTATATATATATAGATGATTTTTGTGACAGTGAAATTTGTAGAAAAGTGAAATTGGACTTTGAAAGCAGATATGGAAAATTGTGGGTGGGGGAATCGGGATGGGTAAGAGAGGAAGATAGCTTCTATTAAAACAGTCTATTAAAACAGCGAAAGAAAAACATCTCCTCGAAAAGAGAATAGTTCTTTGTGCAACTTTTTCACATAGATAAAAGTACCGGGACGCATACTATCACCACAATCTTTGAGATGTTTAAAATAAAAATTCGATTGTTTGTGAAGTAGCGTCCTTGAGCACTTTACATTATACTTTTAACGTAAGGTAGAAAGTTCGCTCATTTTGTGTATAATATCAGAAAAACTTACAAAAAAGCCTTATATTTCCGCTGTGATGTTACTATTTATTAACACGGATAAAATTTCTTGGGTTTGAGCTAGTCAACTTTTGTCTTATAAACCCGAGGGAAAAGTTATCTTCGAAACGAGTTCACGTTTTATATTTTATCTTATCTACTCATTTTAAGCGAGTAACTGTGTATATATTTATATATTTGATTCTCTAATTATGCGTTAGCATAAATATCGCATTATTCTTTAGTTTTAAATCTTGAGATGTCAAATCAAAAATTTCAACTGAATTAAGAAATTCTGGCGTGATTTCAATTCTTCTTTCCTGTTAATACGTTAAAGAATCCATTTTGTAAAATTCGTTTTCAAGTAGGACTCGTTGTAATTCTCCTTATTGCTTTTCTTCTAACCGCATATTTCTTTTACTATTCGATGTGATCATCCATGTCGATTTCCTTCTAACAGTAGAATTCTTTGTCCATTCTTTTCATTTGGGATACGTTGTGATGCTTGCTGTCGCATGATTTGTAGCCGCAGATCTCGTTGCGCTTCATTCTCTTACATCATCTCTACATTAAACATTTTCCCATGCCTTTTGTTTTACCTGTTCGGATTCACTAATTACTGTACTTTTCTTTCTTTTTAAGTCACATTTTCATTTGCAATTCAATATGATTTTCCCTGTTTCTTGTTCGATTCCCTTTTCTTTAGCTGTTGAGATGTATTTGTCATCTTGTGCAATTTTTCACGTGTACCAGATACTAGAAACCATTTCGTCCTTCCTGTTTATTGACAGACTCACACGCACTAAACTAACAAGTTTCTTCATTCGATTGTAATTTTGTTTTATCTTCTGATCAACGATTTCGCTGTCCAACACTTCTGCTGAACACTTTTAAAAAGACCAAATGTAATATTTACTTGGTCTTGTTCCCCTCCTTTTTCTTTAGCTGTTCTAAGTCATTTGTCATAAAGACGAAGTTCACAAAATTCGGCAATCACGGGTACAGTACAAAGAAAAATTCCTTTCCAAACAACAAAATGCCTCTGCTAAGAGTTAAGGGAGGGTTGTCAATGAGACATTACCGTCACCTAAATGAACTTCAATTCCTTCCCTAGAAATAAGCGATGGGACTACTGTCCAAAACCCTCAGGCAAAGACTGAAGCTCTTGCCAAGGCGTCTGCCGAATTCTCAAATCAGGAAGACAACGGTAAAGAAGTTTCCGATTTCCCTCATCGAGTCGATACTCTTCTTGATCAGGTGAACTATTTTAACCCCAAAGTCATGGTTGGACTTGTCATGGCTTTTCCGGCCCTGTTTTTCCTCTAGAGCATTTCCACACAAATGAAAATCTGCCAGTGGTATTCGTATACCTACACCAGAAGACAATCCAACGAGTGCAGGCTCATATAGCCCAATCAGCCTCCTCACCTACATTGGGAAAATTTTCTAAAATGTTTAAAATCATCTACTTTATCAGTACCTGGAGTCAAATGAACTTTTCTGTGACCACAAATATAGATTCCATTGGAAGCATTCAACGCTTCACTGATTAATGGTCCAGTAGTAATAATGGATGGAACTTTTGGCAAAAGGATATGACATCACGCTATTGCCATTTGTCATTGCTGAAGCTTTAGACAGAGTATGGCGTCGTGGCCTTCTGACAAAAAAAAATTATGGTTCAGAAGACATCTGTTAAGTGTGATTGAAAGCTTTCTTTCTGATCGTTCATTTTGGGTTGCTCTCGATATATCCAATTCCCTTAAATATCCAATGAAGGCAGGCATACCCCAAGGCATACCTAGGCTTTTCATTCTTTAATTATACGACATGGGAGACAACCTTGCCACCTCTGTGCATCACTTTGCCAAAGACACCACACCACATTTAATCACCCCAAAACATTGATTCCCAGTCAAAGCCTCCCTGCCACTGCAGACAGATCTTTTGGAAATTGAAAGGTGGTTTAGTCACTGGATGGTCACATTAACGCATCAAAAATAAGAGCTGATGATATCCCGATTAAAAGTACCAGGCATACACCCCAAATTCATCTTCTAGAACGAAGCTATAAAGAAAGTCAACGAGATTAGTCTCCTTGGAAACTACTTCTCCACAGATCTCTCTTGGAAAGGTTATCTTGATCGGGTGAGAACCACCTGAGCAAGAAAGCTGTGGATAACCGTTCACTGCAAAAAAAAAACCTTCTACTGCTTTGCTCGATCATCCCACTTTACAAGTCTCTAATCAGACCCATTGCTGAGTATCGATTTCCACTGTATGATATCTCTCCGACATAAATTTTTCGCACTAACCCAAAAGAACCAAAACAGAGTAGAAGGCCTCTGACTCTGACTTTTGTATGGCCTATATGCCTCTATGACTTTTGTAGAAAGGTTTCCTACTACTCTCTTAAGCCTGTTGGTGAAATGTTTGACGTAGTGCTGATAATTGTTTTCTACAAGCACTTAAATTCACCTCCTTTTCTGGAGCTTTCTCTATTGTGCCATTGCCTAGCGAACAAGAAAGGCACGAAGGCACACACATCGGTCCAATTTTCTTGAGGCTTGCAAGTCGAGGACAGAGTACTTAAATAGCAGCTTCATCGTCTTTACACTTCAACCTAAAATGATCTTTCACAGAAAGTTATCCCAAAAAGTTTTTTCAGTTGATTCTTTCGAAAACAGAATCAATAATCATCTAAAATCGATAAAGATTAGCAGCAAATCATTACTGCCAATTGTAAACAATTGGCAAATTATTGAAGCTGCAACCGTTTCCCGAGGGGTTATGGAGGGTCTTATCGTCCCCAGAGGTATGATTATCGCACCTTTCAGCTATGCCGAATAAAGCAGTTATCTCAAAATTTTTACAAGATTTCTTTGGGGAAAGGGGGACGTTGGAGGGGAGCTAGTTCCCCTCCTACCCTTTTGGTCACTTAAAAAGTACACTTGAACTTTCAATATTCGTTCAAATGAGTCCTCTCCCAATCTTCTACGATCATTTGCTCGGTAATAACCATCCGTGGCAACAACAATAAAAAAAAATTGAAAAACAAGATTAGTGCAAAAAAAAACAAGATCCAGGATATTTCTTATGGCAAAAAAAAAAATACAAATTCCACATTTTCATGGTTGTCTGATATGCTGAACCTGATGGTATAATTTTCTATATATATATATATAGAAAGCTAGTATATATATATATATATATATATATATATATATATATATATATATATATATATATATATATATATGTATATATATATATATATTACTTGTGTCATATAATTCATTTGAAATAGGATGAATATAATATGTGCTAGTTTGTTATTTTTTGTCTAATTTTAATAAGACCTGTCGTCTATGAAAAAAAAACTCATCTGAAAAAATTCAGAATACTATCAAAAAATTCTTAAAAACTCAAATGCAATATGAAATAGTTTCATCATTAGCCCATTTGTGTCAAAATCATTAGAATACGTTTAGCTTTTTTGCAAAGTTTACGAAGTAATACTATTTGTTGAGCCATAAAAAACCATGCGTATGTTATGCCTCAAGTAGTTTACCTAGTTCCAACCACGGCTGCTATTAAACAGAGAAGAAATTTTCATAACAATGCTTAAAAAAAATTTTTTACCTTAGAAAAAACCTATTGAAACATAATTACAACCATTGGGGATCTTAGAAGTATCACACTGTTTGATACTCATTAGTCATTTACCTTGATTTAACCAGGGTTGCCACGGGCTAGGAAAGAGGAAACCTAAGAAGGCACTTAACACGATAAATCACTGAAAAATCTGTAGATTAGAGGGAAAATCTCTATAAACATAATTAAGGGGGAATTGCGTCTAAATTCAGCAACTTTGTCAAAATTTACAAGGTTTGGCTCTCAACCATCAAGGTGAATATTCCTTATGTTTTCCCTAGCTACCTCCACTAGTCATTTTCAGGGTTGCCACTGGTTCAAGTTGGAAGTGGCCTTACTGGTGCATGGGGTCTTTTAGTGTTTCCTCTTTTTCTGGAAAATCAGGCAAATTTTTTCAGGCTCGTAGCTTTTGATGGACAACAGTAAACTTAATTAATTTTAACTTTCATATCAGCTTAAAAACCAATCTTTCTACGCGTCTGTTGTTATAAAAATTCCTTTAGAGCTTCGGTTACTAATATGCCGAGTCACTCCTTTATTAAACTTTGTTACCCCGAACTTCTTAATAATACCAAGAACGCGACCAATCAGCTTTAATCTTGCAGAAAGCTGATGTTAAAACGAAAAAAAATGTGTTCCTACATTCAAAAATAGTTTCAAAATTTAAATTTTGGCAAATAAGAGTGCTGATTACAGTTGTAGGTTACCAAGTTAGAATATGAAGGTCTTAAACCTATTTCAAAAAATATATTTGATCTGGGATTCTTTCACACCACGCCATAAGACCTTTCACATTGGCATAACTTCAGAGTCTATGTTACGGCACGTAATATTACGCAGCAATTTTTTTTCACAGCATAGATATTGCTATACAGACTCGAGAGTGACTTTACGTAGTGTAAGTTTTTACTACGATGGTCATCGTTAAAGTAAGGTATTCTTCCAATCTTACAGAGTAAATTTTGTCCACTCATAGATAATGCTGTGTAGGGTCGAGATCGACTTAGAACTTTATACGACAGTTTATAATACATTGTTAAAAAGTCAAAATAGCAGTAGGTAACAAAACGCAATTTCTGAAACGGTAATTAGTAAATTTTGAAAACAAACAGAGAAACTTTTCCAAGAATGCCTTTAACGTTTGATCAGCGCTTGAATTTCCATGCCATATTTTTACTTTTTGAATAGTTTGCTTATGATGATTGTGATTAGCATAGACGATTATTTTGATGGTTTTATGAATTTTTACATAAGCCAAGAGTGAAAAAACTTGTTAAAGTATGAAAGATTAAAATTACTGAAGAAATGTTAGTTGTTTTTTTTCAAGTTTTATCAGTAAAATTCGTTTTTTGTTAAATCAATCAAGCATAATTGATGCGTAATGACGCAAAAATAACGCATGATGACGTAAAAATGCCCGACCAACTGGCATGAATCTCGCAGATACTTTGTGTTATTATATTTAAAAGACTACAGTTTGCTGAAAGCTGGAGTTATGTTACATTCTTGTTTGTTCTCACAACCAAAAAGCCATTAGTCTTGGAAGAAAAATTGATTCGAGGCAAGATTACAATTGTAGGTTGCTAAGTTGCAACATCTCAGAAGGTCATTTACATATTTTACAAAATACATTTGCTTTAGGGTTCTTTCATACTGCACCGAAGAATCTTTCACGGTAGGACATAATTCCTGAGAGGGTAATTAACAGATTTTGAAAACAAATTGAGAAACTTCTCTTAGATAGCCCTTAATACTTGATCAAAGCTTGAATCTCAATTCCACGTTTTTAATTTTTAAATATCTTGCTTATAATTGAAATGAGCTTAGACGATGATTTTGAAGGTTTAAAAAAATTTACGTCAGCCTAGTGTGAAAGTACTTCTTTATGAGTGAAAGACTGTACTTAAAGTAACGTAACTTAACCACTCAGCATAGAAAATTGCGTGTACTCATAAATCCGCCGAAGTTTCAGGCCCCGAAATAGTCGAGCAAGTAACTGACAAATTTTCTTACCAGGCATGGGATCTAGCAAAATAATAAATTTGGTTATCAAAGAAAAAACATAACAACGGAAAAACACCAATGGTAAAAAAAAAGGTAGAAGCTAGATACCTAAAGTCTTTTAATAGCTTATGTCTTCACATTAGACACCTTCAAAGTCTAGCCTGAAAATCTAAAATGGATTGGTGTTAAATTTTCTTGTCGAGATTTCAATTTTTAACATACCATAAGACCCAAAAAGTTTTTGAAGGTCATCCTCAGTTGTATCATAGCAAAGATTACGGACAAAAATCCGTCCTGATTCCCCAACACTTTCCTCTTTTTCCAATTCTTTTTCTTTTTGCTTCCACTCAGGCAATTCTTCCTCTTTCTTCTCATTGCTCTCCTCTTTGGATTTGACGTATTTTGTAACCGTGATGCGGTTACCACCTAGAAAAAAAAATATATAAGTAACAATTCTTTTTTTGGCATGCTGCCAAAAAAAGAATATCATAAGCACATAAAACCATATTTAAATATATAGGTCATTGACAAAAGCAAAATTCATCTTCATTCTTAAGATAACGGAGAATATTTAATCAAAAACACATACAATTAGTTTTGATTTTTAAGCTACATTCCCCAGTATAAAAAATGCAATGTCTCTTTTCCTCCCTTTCCTTACATTGATAAGGTTTATAGCATGAAAAATCAAATATTTGGTCTCATCATTTTGTTTCAACTGCCTAAATTTATTGTTTCATCCTTTACATAATTTATTTTCGATATTTTTGTTACTTTTAAAAGCCCATACAAAAATACGACTTCGGTTTTCAAAATCGGGAACTGTTAGCCTGGTTAGAACCAGTTTATAACCGTAGCAAACCAGCTGGCTATCAGAGAGTTTGCATTCTCTGTTACTTTGGCCCTATCTGGGCCAAAATCGATATTCTACGGCAAACAATGACAGAAAACAGAACTCTGTTTTAATCCAATCTATATCGTACTTAAGATAGGGAACGACATTTCTCTTTGTTTCCATTCAAATGATCCCTCTCTCAATATTATATCACTGGTTTGATGTGATCACTTCTTGGGAAAAACTATCAGTATTACCTGAGTGATACCCATACAAAAACAATAATTTTCGTCGTTGATCACGAAAGGGAAGGTACTAAATGTTTTCCAGAGAAACTGCCTACAGATTGCATTGGGTTCCCAGCTGAAATGACAATATTTCAAATAGTAGGGTGTACGAAAAACGTGGTTCAATCCCGCTTTCTCACATCATAATGAGAGGAAGGTTGAGATGGCTTGGGCATATTCTGCGGATCAAGGATGACTGATTGCCCAATATTGGTCTTATCATCCAATTGCCAAAGGAGCAGGTTGTTCATGGTTGGGGTGGAAGGATGTCGTAAACAAAGATTTAGGGGAAACGGGAGCTTTCTAAAAGGATGCAAAGAGAAAATTGTTTGGTAGATTAGCATGGAGGAGGAGCGTACGTAACTGTATTGGCCGTAGGCGGTTTGGTGCACAAGTGAGTTGTTAATAGTAAAAGTAGTAAATCAATACAGGGGACCGTAAAAACTCTATCCAAGGATTTACGGGAATGACGATTTTAAAAGTGTCCTTTTTCTTTAACGGAGTGTTTCTTTTGAGGGTTTTCAGGGTCTTTTTCAAAAGTACAAAATATTTCTTCTCGCAATTGCAAATAGCTGTTTAGTTAGGCAATCGTACTTTCATATTAGTTTTACATGAAAAAAAGTCGTCAGTAGACTATTTCTTTAACACCTGATTTTCAAAAGTCTTATGTTTGAAACGAAAGTATTCGTTGTTTGATTTCTATAATTGCAGCTACTATTCCAACTATAATTCCTATATTTTTTTAAAGTAATAAGATACCTTCTCATTCATGTACAAGATTGCCTATAACACTGACTGCCGGTAGTTATGTTTGCACCAACTTTGGATTTCAATTTTTAGCGAGATTATATTGGTAGATATTGGTAGCTTATACAACTCAACTTCCACAAGGCTTTACTCAACTCACTTGAGCTATTGTAATCGCTAGCCATCTTTTCTATAAAAAGTAAAATCAAAATTATTAGATTATTTTATATTCAACCTTACACATATTCCTTTAATATAATTAATCAATATTCAGAAGTTTAGGTAACGTCAAAAAGTTAATTCATTTCACTAGTTTCTTGTCCAGGACTAACAAAAGTTTTTTGCTGGAGCTACGAAAGTCTAGCGTGTGGCCGTTCAGTCTACGAGACAGCTCACGACCGGCCACCGTGAGTTTTCGGTTGGATTTAATTTGACACCGATCAAGGTTCTAAAATGTGGAACTTCTTATTTATATCAAATTACCAAAGTTTTGTACAGGAATCTGGAATTACCCAAGGTAACAATCAAATTATCATATTACCATTCTTGTCGATTAACCAAGTGCAAAATCTGTATTAATCAACAATAATACTGCGTAAATATCTCAGAATAATATTTTCCCAGAAACCTAATGGAATAAGTAGGTGGAGGCCGTCCCTAGTCTAAAAGATACTCGTTTTAAGAAAAAAAAAGAGGGTGAAAGATAAAGAAAAAAAAATACATTTTCTTACAAAAATGGAAAAGAAATTCTTCCAAAAATTTTACAACGCTTGAAGTCAAAGTTGCAAAGTAAAGCATCGCTGAAACAACACTGACCTTGATATACCTTACATAAAATAAATACAGAAAAAAAATGAATTTCTTGAGCAAGCAATAACCAAAAGAATTACGTCTTCATTCAAATAACTAATTTATAAATCGAATGGAAGAAATAGTTTCATTTAATGACGGATAATTGGATGACCCTTTCATCTAAATGAAGCGTCGGTTGGGCTTAAGCGCTTAGAATACCAATTCTCATAATTCCAAAAAAAAAATGATAAGATGTGAGTTTAAGGCAAAGGCATTATTATCCATACTATTTCAGAACAAAATAGATTTAAGAAAAGGAAGTACAAAAGAAAAAAGGAAGAAAAAAAATAAAAGAAAAAAAAGAAAAGAACTAAAAAAACTAAAAAACTAAAAAAAGGGAAAAAACTAAAAACGAAATTTTTTTTAAACTAAAAAAAAACTAAAAAAGAAAAAATAAAAAAAATAAAAAAGGAGAAAAAAATAAAGAAGAAAAAGGAAACTAAAAAAAAGAAGAAACTTTAAAAACTAAAAAGAAAAACCAGAAAAAACAAAAAAACAAAAAACTAAAAAAACTAAAAACAAGAAAAAACTAAAATGAAAAACTAAAAAAAAGATAAAACTAAAAAAGAAAAAAAAAGAAAAAAAGAAAAAAACTAAAAGAAGGAAAAACTAAAAAAACTAAAAAAATAAAAGAAAAAAAGAAAAAACTAAAAAAGAAAAAAGAAAAAAAATAAAAAAAAAAATTAAAAATTAAAAAAACTGAAGAAAATAAAAAAAAATATATAAAAAAAGAAAAAACTAAAAAGAAAAAAAAACTAAAACAAAAACTAAAACAGAAAACTAAAAAAATAAAAAAAAATAAAAACCTAAAAAGAAAAAAGACAAAAACTAAGAAAAAAAATGAAAAAATGAAAAACTAAAAAAGAAAAAAACTAAGAAAAAATAAAAAAAGGAAAAAAATAAAAAGGAAAAAAATAAGCTCAATGGCAATCATTTAAAAAAAAAACTAAAAAAAAACAGGTTTCAGTTCTTTTCCATTTTCCCTACCGCTCTATATTAATCAAGTATTCAATAATGCAATCTGTATTAACAGTTACCGCAGTACATTGGCTTTGATGGCTTTTGAATTTGTTTGTTTTTCTGTTACACTATTTCCAAAAAGTTACTACACTATTAAAAAAAAAAACTAAAATAAAGAGAAAAAAAATTGTCTGCGGTTAGAACACAAGGGACAATGAGAATCCATATATAGAAGCCTACCGCGTGCCGAGTGCTGGGGCTCTGCGGCAAAGTCGCCGGAGCGACTAAAATATATACATATATCCTCTAAAAATCCCCCCTCCCCTCCCAAGAGAGAAATTTCACAGGAGTGACAACAAAACAAGAAAAAGAAACAAGAGAAATAGCCAAATGGTTTAAGCGACATAAAAAAATCAAGAAAATATAGCACAAATTTTGAGATTTCGGGTGGAAGGGGAAAAGAAAGAAATGCTAAAGGCAGAAATGTTACCTAGTATACTTCTATTCTTGTTGAGAGCCAACTTGAATTCCTTTTCGGTAATGACGCCAATATATGCCACTCCTTTAACTTTGGGTGGTAGTCTTAGACTTTTTAATTTTATCGGCTTGAAAAACTTCTTGATATCCTTCTTCTTTGCAGAAAAGGGTAATCCTCTTACTAAAAACACATCAATTGAAAAACATATTAAACATTACAAAAAATTACGATATTACTTCTTCCGCCTACAATTTTCCCACAAAATTTTCAGACGAAACTTTAATAAAACTTACATTTAAAAACAAAATTAGTTTCAATTAATTAATCAATTAACCATCCGCTATTCATTATTTTTTAGTCCATTAGTTAAATTATTTAATTTTTATAATTTATTTGAATCTGATTATTTAAATTCTTATTGTTAAATAATTTAATTCTGTAATTTTTTTTTATTTTATTGATTAATTAATAATTTATTATTTTTATTTATTAATTACGCACTCTACTTCATCAATAATATTGGGCCATGCCCCACATAGGCATTTCGAAAATCCTTATGACCCTCGTGATTTCTAGATTTTGTTATTCAAAATTTTACTTGTATTCACCTGAAGGGAAGGTTAAAAGGCCATAATGGTGCCAATCAGGGTAGGGAGAGCAGGGAACACGCCCCCTAGATCTGGAAAAGACCTTGATACTTCTACTTAATAGCTATTTTGTATTTTAGCTATGAATGAATGAATGAATGAATGAATGAACTTTATTACCCGTAAAGTATAAAAAACACAAAGTACGGAGTATTATGAATAAATAAACAAAAACAAATACGATAAACAGCGAAGAAATACAAAATTGAAACTAATAAAAGACAATATGGATTAATCAACCAGTATCAATATGGAAAAAAGGCTGCAGAGGGTCATAAACGTGAATAAAGTTGACAGTCTTTTTACATAAATCATCACTGGAAGACCGAATCCGAGAAGGCACATCTACTAAACCAAATCGAGCAATTATTTTTTTGTTTCGGTGCCATCTAGGAAGCCGGAGGAGGAATTTGCAATATCTGAAATAAGCCGTACGTAGAGTATGTCGATCTTTCTTACGAAACAGATGAGCCATGCCTGATAAAAACAAAAGCACAGGGGCGCAATAAGCGTTATAAATCATGCACAAACCGTTGCGGTTATAACGGCTTTTGTTTGGGGATATTTTTCCGTAAGCGACGCGTAGGTTTTTCACGGCTTGATTCACTAGGGATGAACAGGTAGCGGAAAGTGTTGGGCCGAAACACAGACCAAGCCAACTAACTAAAGAAGAACATGGTAGAACTGCAGTCCCAGTAACGAATGGAGTGACCGCATAAGGCTATTAAAACAAATAAACTCGCATTTAGACGCATTAACTGACAGTCCAATCTTAGATAGTTCATTGGTTAATATAGTAAAATTAGAAAGCAGTCCACGGCGAGTCCGGGCAACAAGAAGAACGTCATCTGCATATGCAATAGAAGACAAACCAGTATTACCGTAAAAAACCGAACTTCTAAGGGGACGCAGGCACGATGCAAGCACGCATTTAAATATACTAGGAGACAATACGGCACCTTGCCGAACTCCCTTATTAATTTTTACCGGGTCAGATATTTGGCCACTCCAGGTAACTTGAATTTTAGACTTTGAATACCAAGAAGACAATAAACTTAGTACGGAAGGATTAACACCTGAAGACGCAAGGGAAAATAGAGCCTGAGAGTGCACAATATTGTCGAAAGCTCCAGAAATATCAACAGTAAGACAGTATAAAGACATTTTAGCTTTTACGGCATCTTTCATGAGTCGGCTTAAAACATGATGTGCATGGGAGCAACCGAAACTTTTCCGAAAACCAAATTGAAAAGGCGTAAAATCACAATTCGACTCAATTTCTGGTAGTAACAAATGTTCAAGCAACTTACTTAAGAAACACGATACTGTAATGGGACGATAATTCATACATGACGTGGGGTCCTTGCCTCGCTTTTGAATAGACGTTACACGGCCACTAAGGAAACTATCAGGAACAAGCGACTGTGCTAAGCAAGACTGGAAAAATATTTGTAAATGGTTAAGTAGAGCAGGACAATCATAAGCAAAAAATCGGTAAGAAAGGCCGTCACCATCAAGGCTATTTGAACGCTTAATTTTTCTTAAAGCCCGGCGAATTTCAGATATTGCTACAGGCTGGACATGAGCCTGCAGGAGACGGTATGGTAAAAGCGGTTTAAGCAACTTATAATAAAAAGACTGAAGAAAACTATTAAATACACTGAACACACGCTTATAATGATCAACAAAATTAGCTAGCTGGAGACAAGATAGGGTAGATGGGGAACATTTCTCACTATTAATAACCTTATTCCAGGAGGCCTTATCGGTGGGGCCTGGCCATGCATTCAAGCGTGCCCTCTTCAAACTGGCCTTATATTCAAGTTTACACTTTTGTTTCACAGAGAAAACAGCTCCGGAAGATGGTCGGTCACATGATATCCACATACGTAGCCAAAATTTGGCTTTTTGCTTAGCACGTTTTACTTCAGGATCAACGTTCCAATTAGGCTTTCTTGTACCAATCCTAACTTTATCCACAGGCACTGCAGCTTTGGAAGCTGATTTAAGGCAATGGACGATTTGACAATAATAGAAATTTAGATCAACTGTACTTGAAGGCGAGGAAACTGACGTTTGCAGCAGGTGATATGGCACTTTTATGGTCGAGAGTAAAGCAGTTAGCCTAGCAAGGTATAGTGGGACATTAGCACGATCCCAATTCAACTTCATATGCCACTTCGGCTGAGCCGAAAGTATTTTGCCAGATAGCTCACAGGACAAATTACAGCTAAGAATAAGGTGATCGTCGTCAATCTTCTCTTCGTCCACCCTGACAATCGATGATATTAAGCTGGAACTGGAAGAGATCACGTGATCCAGGTTCGATTTTGAACAGCCTCTGTTATGAATATACGTGAATGGGAGGCTCTTAACTGCGACGTGATATATGCTAGGAAGTGATTCTAGCAAGAGGATTGATCTATCGGAGGTACCAAGAATGTCACAGTTAAGGTCACCAGCTAAAACCCAATTTAGGTCTTTCAAACGTAGACTTTCGAGTAGAGACTTTAAACTGGAGCAGAACAATGGCCAGTCATTTGTATCTTTCATCTCCTTGCTATTGTTTCTTCAGGGTAGTTAAATAACAATGTTACTTTTCTTACTGTTAATTTTCACAGTTACTTTTCAATGACTTTGTTTTAAAATGTTACTTCTGTCCTCATCCTGGAGAATCCTAAGCATACCAACCTTGTTTGAAATATAGACAACCATGTTTTGAAATGCGTAAAACAATTGCTCTCCACTGTCGTTACCCAATCTCATGATTTCTGACTAGGGTTCAGTCAAAACTAGGTATCAGCTCTTTTTTTTTTTTTTTTTTTTTTTTTTTTTTTTTTTTTGTTAATCCGAAATCAAACAATGAGTAAAAAGAGACAACAAATTTTGGACTTTTTGCGGTGAAAATCCGGAAGAAAAAAGAAGAAACGTCAGTGCCAGAACCTGTCAATGATGTCAGTGCTCAAAGTGTCGGGTTACTGGACATGATTTCCCCTACCTGTGACAAACTTTAAGAAACAAGCAGAACAATAAATAACTCAGGTCAGCATGAAAGAGTGGTCTGAATTCTACACGAAAGAGTGGTCTGAAACCCCAAACCCGTTCCAGTTGTATTACAGTTGCAGTCAAGAATCTCTATCAGGTATCTACGACGCGTCCGTGTTAACCAGCTCAGCCTATCTTAAGGGATATCAAGCTTCCACTTCTAATGAAAGGGAATTGAGTGAGTATTAATTTCAGACTTACGAATGGATTAAATATTCATAAAACTTGGATTCTCTGTATTGTTTTGCTTGCTGCCATGTATCTAGTAGGGCTCCTAGGATGGTGAAACTGCTGAAAAAAGGGCTTTTATCGAGACAGAATTTTGCAAGTGGAAAAAAGGTTCTGGTCTATTGAAGCACCAAGATGGTAGTAAAAGAATTGTATGTCAGCATGGGCTGAATTTAAGTTAAATAGTAGTGATACTGGGGGATGTGTATTGAATGGCTTAAGTCGGTCCACAAAATCAAGAGGTTCAAGATAATAGAGAACATGTGAAATACATTTTTCGAGCTATTTACTTTCTTGGTCGCCAGGGTTTTCCTTCGAAGGCCCATGACGAGTCAGAAACATCTCCAAACCGGGTAATTTCCATGAACTGATGGAGGAAATATCGAAAGGCGACGAAAAGCTGAAAGCCAAATTACAGCGCCAGTTTGGTCACTATGCAGTCGTCAGTACCAAAACGACGCAGATACACTGATAGGAAGTGCCTTGCGGCAAAACATTATTTTGGAAGCAAAACCAGCTAATTACTACTATATTCTTGTTGACGAGACAAAACACGTTCCAGAAAAGAACAATTAGCAATCCTACCCAGGTATATATCAAAAAAGAAAAGTAGTGGAGCGATCAATCGGCTGCTATCACATACCCAAATATTTGACGCCGAAATCATACCTATCTCAATTTGTGAAACAATAGATATTTTTTTTTGTAGATTTGATTGTGTGTCTTGCCCGATGTTATGACGACGTATTTGGTACGAACGGTGAATCTAACGGATTCAAACCCATTTAGGGAGAAAGTGCCCCTTTTTACACTGTCAAGCCAACAGATTACACTTGGTTTTGACTGAGTTCCTGAAAAACATCGGCAAGCTTTTCGAATGTTTCTTTTTGGCGCATAGATATTACGTATTTATAATATGCAGCAACACTTAAAATAAAATATTTGCATAATCCCAGTGTATTAGCGGACAAGAAGTCCTGGAGCTTGAGGGGATTGTCCAGGCTCGCTGGTTTTACGCATGTCGCTCTGTTTCCACGGTGAAGACCAGATTTGATTGTAAAGTTGTTGAGCTCATTTAAAAAACTCTTTGAAATTTAAGAACTAGTAAACGCTATACCAGTCAGCTAGTTCAATCAGCATCTGGTAAATTTATGTGCTTTAAGGTGATAGACCGTTTCACCAACGCTATCAGTCGTCTACCCTTTAAGTTCTGATTTTCTCAAATTTTCAAAAGTTGAAAGGGTAATGTGTCATTATCAAGTGATTCTCGATGTTGTTGACTATACTTTAGAATCTCAGCTTTCTCTAACAAAACTCCGAGCTATCAGAATTTTATCCGACTTCCCAATTATTTATTCTGCTGTGCTAAAACTGATGAAGCTAGTTGTTATTTTACCTGTGACCACTGCCAGCAATAAACGATTCTTCTGGGCATTAGGGCATGGGAAATATTATCTGCGATCGACAATGGGAAATGGCAAACTCAGTAATCTCATAATCATGGCCGTTGAAAAAGGGGAGATAATGGATTTGAATAGATTGGTCAACAATTTATCCGAGCATTAAAGTCACCTCTATCCCATGTTTTAAGTAGGTTTGCTCAATCTTGTTCTGTTGTCCGTATCATCATTAAAACATGGTAAAAATCATTGCACCTCTAAACATTTTTGTGAATTGGCACCACTAAAATGCCACCATGCTCGTATCTTCTTTGTGTGTGTGTGGGGGGGGGGGTCTTCCCATAGGCATGTTTTATACTAATAAAATATTCACTGAATATAATACCTCTCATACAGTGTATAACGCCACTGCAATACTATAATGTATCTTTTTTGTTCTTTAAATACTTTTGAGTTTGACATCAAAAATTTGACGTAAAAATAAATTTAGGATTGTGGCTGTAAACTGTAGTCAGGTGAAGGGTACACATTCGGCCCACGACCTACCAAAATACTGTCATTTCCCAGTGGTGGGGCATGCACTCCAAGTTGGGAATCACGGCGTTAGGCATGTTTGAAATTTTGTGCCTCTAAGATTTCTGAGACCGAGACATATGCCTTTTATATCCTTCCCCTAAAAACACCTCTGACGAACCCTACCTAATAAAAATCTTGTCGTTTCAGTAGCTTTTAACTGCGACGATGTCTAATCACTCCAGCTTTATAGTCGTAAGAAAGTGTCGTAGGTCGTTGTACGTACGATTGAGTTAATGTTTAGAGTCTCCCTTTGCGGCGGGTTCCTTTGAATAATCAAATAGCTTTGACTTGGGAATTCTCAACCCCACCCCCCTCCCATGCAGAGCACATGTTCACGCAGCACCATCGTCCCCTTTGTGTGGAACTCTAACACACTAACGTAAAATCGATTTATAAAATTCAACAATAAATTAACATTAAATTTAAATTAATTATAACATTAACTAAATAAATTTTATAAAATTAGATAAATAAACTCGATTTGAAAAATCAAGTGACGTTAATTAAATAAAACAAAATAGATTAATAACAACACTAAAATTGGAAAAATTCATCAGCAAATCAGTTGAACGGTAATGAGCATGGCATTGTAAAAAAAAAATATTTTATTTACTTTCCTTTTTTTAAATACCTTTCATTTACAGTAAAATAATTTGATAGTTTATATTTTAATTTTTAAGCAAATTTCAAGGCATGACATACTGCTTAAGATTAAGTTTCAGACTTTTATTTTTATGTTTTATGCCGAATATTATGTTTACCCGAATCTTAAAAAAAAAAAAATATTATATTTGCATATCTACACACGGACAAAAGAGTTGGCCAACAATCGTTAGTAACAGATGGAAAGGCGATGATATATGCATTTTTGTTACTTTTTTAAAAGTCGGACAAAAATTCCGGGGTGGGGTTAAACCAAGTAACCATCCTTCCCGGACAGGGCCCTATCCAGGATTTTTCTTTTTTCTTTGGGGAGGGGTAATAAAACTTTAAAAACACATCAAAACTTTATTTATATTCATTTTTGTTGCGTTTCTACGAGTAGGAAAAACTTTTCAGGGTGAGTCGAACCCCCTAGCCCCTCTGGATACGGCCTTGTCCCTGGATAGGACTATTGTATATGGATGTCCTGGATGCAAAGGCTTGAAAGCCTTTGCAAAGTTTTTTTTTCTTTCTCACTGTTGTTCTTTCCAGCTTTTATTATATTTTAGGTTTTCGTGTTTTAATTCGTTCAATGGACTTCAGCGTAAGAAAGAAGTTATTATATAATTGTCGAAACACAAAATTTACATTAAAAAAACCTATACAGGTCAAAATAAAAATTAAAAAAAGGCAAAAAAAACTAGATTTATCGAACAAATCCTTAAAGGCACCAAACTTATTTTTTACAGCTTACTATTATAACAACTTAATGAAAAGTAATTGCCACTGAGAAGAGTCTACAAAAGCAATAAACATGTAAACCGTCTTTCAGCTTCCCCAAGGGTCAAACTGGTGCATCAATAGCGTTGCGTCGATGTTTCGCATTATTGCTGTTGCAACAATATGCAACGTCAATGATATGTGTCGAACTACGTCGATATGCGTTGGAACTACATAAAACTAAATCTTGCGAAAAAACAATTGATAATTGATTATTCTCTAAGGGCGGCTACTACTATTTCCATAACTACTTCTGTTTTCGTTCATTCCATACGGTTCGAGTTACCCAACTGCCTTCAAAGTCCTGTGGACATGGTTTAATACAGACTATACGTTTGATCTACCAATAATGTCCATGATTTCTAAATGTTATCTGTAACTCTCAGGCCTCTTAAGGGAGGGGAGCTGGCCCATCAGCTCTTGTGATTTAAAATAATAAATGACCCAAAGCAGGGTCATACAGCATGTATTAACTTCTTCCTTTTTTTTCGCTGATAAGGCTCCCCAACGTGGAATCAAAATATACGAATTTTTATTTATCTAAAAACAAATTCCAAAGTTGTATTTAAATTATAGCCTTTTTTTCTCTCTACAATTTTGTAAAGGGTCATTGAGTCCTTAACGCCCCCTACATCCAATCTCTCCTAACCCAGCTTTACATGGGCGGACTGTACCTATTTTGACTCATTGGTGTCAAGGGATTATTCAGGGAGTTATCAAGGAATGATTGGGTGACTATCATATCAAAACACGGGCAGTAAAATGTAGTCATATTTTTCATCTGTGATACTTGATTTCTGTCAAATATAGCTTTAAGCGTTTGCGAATAAAATTATCTAGTATTGAAAACCCTCAAACGATCTACACCACATGTTGCGGCACAGTAAAAAGAAAGTCTGGCATAAAAAAGTGCGGCATACTCCCTTCACTGTAAAAAAATATAGCGACAAAAGAGCACGTTTAATAATAGTAATTTCTAGAAATATTGCAATTAATACCAATGATCCCTTGTCTCTGCTTGTAAAACATTGTCTTTATTTCTGTTTTATGGGTACTTTTGACAGTTCTGTTTCTTTTTCTTGCGTTGAAAAACAATTTTAACAAATATTTATTCAAGCTGATTTCAGTATAATGAACTTTTTTTCTTTTCGAGGGAGGGGGAAGTGTAAAAAAAACTTCACAAAATGTATCAAAATTTGTTTATATGAATTTTTGAACAAGTCAGACAAAAATTTCAGGGGGAGGGGGCAAACCCGGTAACCCTCCCCCTGATTAAGACTATTTATTGAAAGCCCCTTTTTTCCTTTACTTGTCACAAAAGTGTTCAGACTAACTTGTATATGGTAAATGGAAGATTTTCTATGGGAAAAATGAGATATGTTTTTAAATTTCCAGACCCCCCCCCCTCCTCCCCTTTGTCCAAAAATCAAAACTTTTTGAAATATACTGTTTCCTGTTGACACAAATATTTTCTTTAGAAGAATAGAAATTTATTTTTTTTAATATATTTTTTTTTTAAACTAAAAATTCTTTTATTTAATTTTTTATAAGAAAAGAATAGAAAATGTGCTCAGCCTAATCAGTGTGTCGATTTCGGCTATTTCTCTACTAGATTTATTGACACTTGTCAAGATTTTAAAGACAAAAATATGTGTGTTTCCGTTTAAATTTTTTCGTTCGAAGGCCTACGATCCTTAAGAATAGAGAAAAGATCGGAAGCAGAAAGGGCAGAATGGTCACAGAAAGGGGAGAAATGTTGTAGATCCTGAAAAAAACAATAGAATTTTTCCAAGAAGAAGAACCTCGGTCTGGGGTATTGCAAAAGTAACTGCACCCTTCATCTCTTGGGAGACATAAAATAGAAATGGCCCACTTTCTAAAAAGTTTTTCAAAATTTCCACTTTTAGACCAAAAATTTTTCTTTTTTCTGTAAAACCTGAATTTTTTTCACTTATACATTGGGTGCCACCTCTCCCTCCCGAGAAACAGCTTCAAGTTTGTGAATGACTCAGTTGCCCTTTTTGTAATTAAATTGGAACGTTTTTAATTGAACATAAATATACAAAAATCTTAAAAAATAGAGGCAGAGAATCATAAATTTGTACCTGCGCTACGGGCACCATTGGTGAGTGGGCAAAAATTTCACGTTTTTGAAAAACAGCCTACCTGCCTAATGGCATACTAAAGCACTGCAAATTAACTTATACTGAGCTAACTTGTATGACCTTAACTACAAGAAATTAAAGAACTCGGACTATTCTCCACTCGATTTGATTTTAGGGACTCTTTTAGCAACCCAAGAGGGTACATCAGAATAGTCCCAGACTCTATCTGAAATTGATTTTCTAATTTTTTGACAAGTATGACGAACGCTGAAAGACGATTTTGATGTTCGACAAATTTAGAGAAAGTAAAAATTTAAGAGAGAGGAAAGCAAAGGAGTATAGAAAGCCAATACGTACCTTTAAGTGTAATCAATTCTATTTCCTGCTTTTTTGATTTTTCGTCCTCAGATTCTATTCCCTCATCAACAAACTCCTCTTGCTGGTTTAAAGGAACTATTTTGGATCGCAAATACTAAAATAAAGTTGAGAAAACACTATCAATAATGAACAAATAGATCATGCAAAATTTCATATAGGCGAGTACAAGACTAAAAAGACTTTACAACAATGTTTACAGCAGTAGCGGCAACCTAGTAAAGGACGAATACGGCCCATAATATTAAAAAAGAACAGCCTAAAACCCCCTAAAACTGGCGTCAGATTGAAACATTGGAATTAGCCTGTCTGGAAACACTGTACAGGAAACTTACAGTCCCTTGGCTTGAGAAACAAGGAAAATCACTTTTGTGTTTGGGAACCATTTTTTTCCTTCGCCACAGCCAGCGAGACACTGGAACATCACAGAGCTGTTTAATAGCTCATTTTAAAGGAAATTGCTGTATTTAGTGCCTTTTGTGGTAATTATCTGTTACAGCGCCGACCTCAAATTCTTCATCTATCTAGAACTGTTTTTTTCCGACTATGTTTGACATTCATTTAGTTTGCCATATCTTTTGAATGAATGTGATGTGTATTGCGATCATGTATTTTTTCCCGGTTCTACTTACAAAGAATTTGAGATCGGCGCTATAGCAATTAATTACCTCTTTTGTATATAAAAAAAAATAAATAAATAAAATAAAATCCCGTTGATGACACAAAACTGCATCTTCGCATACAGAATGAAGAACAACATCATGATCGTAGTATTTTTAAGGACAGCTTGAGTAAAAGTGACGACAGCGTAGATCGTTCTCTACTGGTTTCTGTTAAGAAAAGGCCGAATGGTTTTACCGGTGTGTGATATATATGTTACCGTGAATGTCCGAAATTTGTGAATGTCAACATTCACCGGTGAATAAGATAAGATAGGATAAGAATTTTCAAAAGAATATCACAAGCTCTATAGAGCCGAATTCGCTTTATATGTCAGTAAAAGTTAAGAAAAAAAAATTCAAATCAGTACATACTTTAAGTCAAACACTTAAAATTAAAAAGAAATTAAAAAGGCAAAACCATCAAAGGTAAAGGGAAAATCAGTAAACATGTTTTAATAATTTTTTTTCACCGGAAAATATCCAAAATACATTTTTTTTTCTCCTTAGATTTAGTGAACGTTGCGAGTCAACTTTTTTAGTTTATTACAAGGTTTGATGATGACAGATTAGTTTCGATTCGGGCTACATTAAGTTATGTTAAGTTATGTTTTTAACCCATTTCGAATATTGATAACCAAATTTAACCTTACCAAATATGACCTGAATTAACATAACTTAACTTGACTTGATCAATTTACAGTTATAACTTGCGTAAGGCTGAAAAAGCTGATTCACAAAGCTAATTGAATCCAAGCACAGAAAAAGGAAATCCGGATAAATTTGGTCATAAGATATCCCAAAAGTAAAAATGAGATGCACGTGGTGGAAAGGCAGATAACTTCACTGATTATGTAATTGTATAGTTAAAGAAAACTTACCATCTAGTAATATCTAGCGTTAATCTAAAGCTAAAATTCACCTTGTTTTAGATGCTGGTAAGTTCTAAATGTGAATTGTAAGTAATTACTAATAGAATTCAAAGAGATTGATTCTGTCTTTCAAAGATAAGATGGTATTATTCAAGTGAATGGACTCGTTTTTCCAGCTCAGGAAGTCTTTGAAAAAGTATAGAAGGTGGAAAACACATGGATATCAGTACACGGAATGGATCATGAGAGATCCAGTTCCTTTACATAAAACATGTCTACAGCAGCGAGCATTTTTAGCGTCTAATTGATCAGTATACTAGGCATATAGTATCAGGCAACACTACTCACCTAAAAGTTCCTTTAATTCGATTTGAAGAAGTGATTCAGAGGAATATTAATTTTGAATATCAATGGGCTATACATGATTGTCTTTTCAGTATTGGATAGGGCAGCCTGTCGTTTCCCAAGCACTAGCATATTCTTTATGTATATATTTTTACTTTGTCTACTTTATCCACCAAGTTATCTTTATTCTACAATTTTTTAACTGTATATAAGTTAATCGTAGTTTGTAACGGAAAAAGTGTTATCTATAGAGAGAAATAACCGTATTTCCGGATTTCATGTTGTTTATATTTGTTCTTCATTTCCACAAATGCTAATGCGTGTTTTTTACAGTTTTAAATCATATACTACTCATTGTTGGTACTATAGCTGGTAAGGTCAAGATGCTACCAGATAAATCAATTCAGTATTTATGTGTGTTGTTCAATAACTTAGCGGCTATTAAATAATGCTTAGTTTTGGCTTTAGTTTTTAAGATAATTTGAATTTTATGCTGAAAGTTACTGGTTACTAGGAAAATCGTTCTGGATTAGTTTGTTGTTATCAGACTCCATACTCACTTTTCCCTCCTAAATCAATATTCTTGTTTTTACAACTTGGCTTTTGTGTTTTCAGTAAAGCAGAGCAAATCTAAAGAACATCTAAACATATCAACTGCAAACAACATTCCAGTTTATGCCAAGCGCTATTCAAATACCTGACCTTGGGATGGCCAGTTAATTTGTATACTGGTTCGATACACTACTGAAACGCTGGCTATCTCTGTAACTTCAAAATTGTGTTTTGGGCAAATTAGCATTCAATTTAGCGAAACCAAGAAAAAAAAATGAGCGAAAACAATTTTAAATATAGATGTACAATACATGTTAACCTATTAATAGATTCTTTTTTTATTCCCGTAGTCACAGTGCCAAGTATAAAAGGTATTTAATATGCCGCTATTCTTTTACCTCGCACTTACACCTCGACGTTTTAAATGTCTCTTGAACCTTCTTTTGAAGGAGTCAACAGATGGATTTGCAGGAGTAATATCCCAAGGAAGATCGTTCCAGATAGAAGTGCAACGCCGGATGAAGCCGTTCCTAAAGTTCTCGGTTCTTAGCGTGTCCTCCTTTTGATAATTGGACCGAGGTGTGTGCTTCCGCGTCTGCCTTGTCGGTGGGCCACAGGATAGAACAATGCGAGATGGCTCGTCTGAGGGATACAAATTCATATACTTGGAGAATACAGCCATCGATGCTACACCAACCTTTCATTTAGAGGAAGAAGCGAGTCATACGTGGAGGCGCTACCTCTACACATGACACGTATCTTTTGACAAGTATCTATCTGCAAATGACACGGATCTTTTGACAGGGGATACGATATAATGATTGATTGAATTTGATAACTGATTTCCTGAAATGACGTCAGTTATACTTTTTAAATGACACCGTATATGATAGATGTTCTGCAATAAATGACGTCACATTAAAACTTAAATAACGCATGAAAACGAATGATGTCGCTTGTAATGACGTCATTCATACCATATAAAAGGATGCATACAGTCAATTCGCCTCAGTAGATTATAAGATTTTAAAGATGAATATGCAACCCAATTTTTTTGACATTCTTAAATTCAGCAACAAGTGGCAAACAAACAAGCTTTACAGTATCCCTGTTTATAAAATGCCAAGAGAATTGAAGATAAAATATGACCCGACGACTGGTAGAGCAATGGATGTTTTTGAAGTCGCAAAATCTGAATCATTTGCTCGACAAAGTAAACCTGGCCTTTTCAATGAACCTGTAAGAGACAATGTAAACGCTACGCCAAATGATTTAAAAACTGATGCGAAAACAGGTGGGAAATCAGTGGCTCTCGATTTTGATCATTTATTAACAGTACCACCGGGCTTTGAAAACGGCATGGAATTTGAATTGACTACTTTAGTGAAATCTATTCAAAATAAGTATAAATCTCAAGAAGAATCTGAGATGGAAAAAACAGCCGGTATTATCAGGAATATAGCGACGGAAGGTAAAATTAAAGATTCAAAAGATTCAAAACTTCACCTGGCACTTCCGAAAATTCCTAAAGAAAGCCCAACATTATGGGCTGAAACCGTTGATGTCAGCGAAGCTGTTGATTTTGACAGTATGGTTCCAAACCCTGCATTCAAATGGAAGTTTGAGCTTGACAGCTTTCAGAAACATGCTATTATTAAATTGGAGAAAGGTGAAAATGTTCTTATCGCTGCACATACATCCGCAGGGAAAACAGTAGTTGCTGAGTATGCTATAGCTTTATCTCAGAGGCATATGACGAAGACATTTTACACTTCACCAATCAAAGCCTTGTCCAACCAGAAATTTAGAGACTTTAGAAGTACTTTTCAAGACGTCGGGATTATAACAGGAGATGTCCAGATCAATCCAAAGGCAAGTTGTATTATAATGACGACCGAGATTTTAAGATCCATGTTGTATAATGGACAAAGTTCAGTTCAAGACCTAGAATGGGTCATATTTGATGAAGTTCATTACATGAACGATTCTGAACGAGGTGTCGTATATGAAGAAGTCTTAGTTCTTTTGCCAGAACACGTGAGAATCATTATGTTGAGTGCTACTGTTCCTAACACCTTGGAATTCGCGTCATGGGTCGGCAAGACGAAGAAAAGAAAGATGTGTGTTATTAGCACCCCAAAGAGGCCTGTACCTTTGGAACATTATTTATATACGGGACAATCTAGGAAATCAAAGGAGCATAAATTCCTTATTTTGGGAGCTGAGGGAACTCTAGTGCACAAAGGCTATTTAGATGCTGTAGAAGCAAAGAAACCGAAAGAGAAAGCCCCTGCTCAACAGAAAGACACTGGAAAAAGGGCTCTCGGAGGAGGTAAACGAAGTTGTGATCAAAGATACAATGAAAAAGAAGGCAATAAGGTTAAAAAGGTCATAGCTATTGCTCCTCATGCTTCAAAATCGGGCCCACAGCACCAAAAGAACCTTTGGATTCGAGTACTTGATCATCTTTGTTCTGAAGATAAGCTCCCTGTTATTTGTTTTACTTTGTCAAGGAGCAAATGCGATTCAAATGCAAATTCGTTGAGTTCTGTCGACCTAACAACGGCAGAAGAAAAACATGCTATTTCTCAGTTCTTGCACAAATGCCTGGACATACTCAAAGGCCCAGATAAAAATCTTCCACAAGTTATACAAATGTCAAGTCTGTTAAAGCGAGGAATCGGTGTCCATCACAGTGGAATATTGCCAATTTTAAAAGAAGTTGTTGAAATGCTGTTCCAAGATGGGAAGGTTAAGCTGCTCTTTGCAACTGAAACTTTTGCAATGGGAATAAATATGCCTGCTCGCTCAGTAGTTTTTGACGATATCATGAAACATGACGACAAAGGTCGAAGACAATTGCTACCCTCTGAATATATCCAGATGGCTGGACGTGCTGGAAGACGAGGTTTAGACTCTACTGGCACTGTTCTAATATTATGTAAAGATAGTGTGCCAGAATTGGAAAGTCTTCATAAAATGATGCTCGGAAAACCTCAAAAATTAGAATCGCAGTTTCGTGTCACTTATTCGATGATATTGAATTTATTGAGGGGAAAACAATTAAGAGTTCAAGACATGATGAAACTAAGCTTTGGGGAGGTTCATTTCCGCTCAAAAATTGAAGAACTTGAAAAGGAAATGAAACAAAGAGAAAACCCTCCAAAACTGGACTGTAGTACTTGCTCAGATGTCGAAAGCTTTTATGAGGCTGCTAGGAAGTATCTAGAAAAAAAAGTTGAAGTGTATAGGCATGTTTTACACCCCCAAGCAATTAAGGCATTGAAACCTGGACGTTTTTTAACAGTTGTCGATGATGAATGTGTTTTAAAACTTGGTCTCCTTCTTGATGTCAATACACATTCTAAAGAGCCAATTTTTAAGACTTTAGTCCTTCGTGGAAGCAAAAAAACAAAGAGAGAAAACTCAATGAAAAAAATAGATAAAACGAGACCAAAATCTGCCCTAACACCAAAAATGGTAGCCCTTGTAAAAAATACATATTTTGTTCCACATGTTCGGGACAGTGACGTTTTATCTTTGAAGTTAGATGACATAGCAGATGTTACTGACTTTACCCTAAAAACAGATTGCAAGGTCGTATTAAGTGACTGGAAAACAAAATCGAAGGAAGATTCTCCTTGTTCTGTATTTGATAAAGCAGTTGACGCCTTGTTAAGGATGTCAAAAGATCCCAACTTCAATTATCTTAATCTGGTAGAACATTTGAAACAGAAAACCTTGGACATGGTTGAGCAATTGCAGGAGCTGCAAAAACTCAAACCAAAATATGACGATTTCAAGTGTTGCTTGTGCTCATCTTTTTATGAGCATTTGGATTTCACAACGCAAGAGCGAGAAGAATACGATCGGCTGAATTACCTCACTTCGGACGAGCGTCTTGGAAATTCAACAGAATATGCTGCAAAACTGAATGTATTGAAATCTTTCAAGTATGTTAATTCGGATAGCATGGTTCAACTGAAGGGACACGTAGCGTGCAGCATTGGAAAACAAGAATTAATGCTGACTGAGTTATTATTCCGCAACATTTTGACAGATTTACCAGAAGAAGATATTGCAGCATTACTATCATGTTTAGTTTTCAATCAAAAACCTGAGAAGGAGCCAAACCTAACTCCTTCTCAAAAGGAAACTATAGATAGCATTCAAAAGGTAGCGAGGGATATTGGTAAAACTCAAAAAAAATGCGGTTTACAAGAACATGTTGAAGACTATGTTGATCAGTTTCAATTTGGCCTAGTTGAGGTGATTTATAAATGGACGATGGGTGTGTCATTTAGAGAAATTATGGAACTGACTGACGTCCAGGAAGGCACGATAGTAAGAGTGATACAGCAACTCGTAGAGACTTTACAAGATCTCCGTAAAGCCGCTCAAATTCTTGGTAATCCAACACTTGAAACTAAGCTGGAGGCTGCTTCAACGAAAATAAAGCGTGATATCGTTTTCCAAGGCAGTCTATATTTACAGTGAACTTCTTAGTTAGTACCTGGTTAGATCGGTATGCATTTTGAAATTTGTTTTTGTGTCTTGAAAAAAGGTGACTACCGTGAGCTTGAGCTTCCTTTTACAGTTAGCCTTAAATTTTTATGTCTCTAATTTTGTACCAGGTAAAATAAACAATATGTTTCTTATTTTTTACAAAGAATTAATTAGGATCTAGTAAGATCTTGTTTTATTTTATAAATTTCGGTAGATGGAATTTTCTGAGAGAAAGTCAGTGGAATGGAAGTGTGTAAGCTGTAAGATTTTTCGCCTTAGAAATATTCCTATTTTTTCAGAAAACGGTAGGATTGAACTGATTAATTTTACAGCTTACTCAAAGTATTTTCACAGTTACATAAAGTATCGAAACGTAAGAATCTATATTACTACAACAGGGAATTTTTCGTGAAGCTAACCCATCCCCCATTGGTTGGCATCATTTATTTTACAGTATTGTTCTTCTATTATAACCCTTAGGAAGGACTACATTGTCAAAGAGGTCTTAAAAATGAAAATATTCTAACCGTCTCTACTATCACTTAGTTATCAACTGTCTGTATGTATGAATTATAATGTATTCAAATATGTTCCAATCAAAAATGTTTTAGGAATTTAAAAAATAAAAATCAACCCTCCTCACTAGCACATGAATTTTTCAAGCAAATTCAATAAAAAAATTTAAAGAGCCATTTTCTTCAACATAGTTGAGCGGCCCAGCAACTACCCCTCTAGGGATATTGTTGAATGTCAACTCCCCTACAGTTATGCATATTGTAAATTATGCTTTAAAACTAAACGTTGCTTTAAAACTAAAAAGGCGTTGTATGTATGCTGGTTGCCAATAAGACATCTCAGTACAATCCCAAAAACGACTCATGGTATTAGGTTGAAACTCAAGGCTACTATCAGGCGTATGCTCCAGTCAGGCACATCTTGTCAGTTGATGACCTTGTGTGGTGTTTTCAATGTTGTGTTATAGAGGCCCAGAAGAAAGTTCCGAAATCGTTTATTTTTCCAGGCCTTGATTTGTCATATTTAAATTATGCTGACGACGTCCTGAACCTCAGTCGGACCATTTCTGGTATCGAGGAGAATTTTTTGATTTTATGTTCCAAATGTAGGAAAATAGGGCTTGAGTTTAATGCTAAAACGAATGAAGTTATGTCAATTGGTATGTCACACAATCAGCCTATTCCCGATATCGTTTGTCTTGATCGTAGGCCTGCTAAGCTGTCGTCAAGCATAAATTACCATTGGAAGTGATTTAAAGCATACTCGAGAACTTATATAAGAATTTCTAGGTGCAAAGCTTCGCAAGGCATGCGGCCTGCTTGTTCACAAAGCACGCTATAAAAGAAGAGTGCTTTCTAAAATTTGAAACGTATTTTCTGTGCCCCATTTGTTAGCTCCGTCACCTTTTAGGAATGTATTTAGTACGTTAGATAAAGGAGCTTGTCGGTCACTTCTCTTTCCCTATGCTAAGTTCCTACTGGGTGTACCTTTGTGGGCCAAAAATCGGCGCATGGTTTCTTTATATGGAGTTATCAATTCGTTTGCTGTTGTCACGGAGCGTATGTTACGCTTTGAACAGAATTTGGATACTTCAAAAAGTTTATTTAGTGCCTTTCTATAAAAGTTTTTTCTATTGAAGTTGCTTTTTGTTGCCTTCTTGTTTTCCCTTGTATGCTCCATTTGGACACCACCGTGTGTTTATTGGGTTAATGAAGTTTCATTCATTCATTACGTGAAACATTTTTTAGTTCAAAACTGTCACTCTCACTGTATTCATTTTCAGGTTATGGTCTTTATGTTAATAACCAAGAGGTTAGTCGTGTGAGTGTCGGATTCCTTGTAAAGAATGGGTTGAATCATAATGAAAGGAGTGATCTTAGTATTTGGATTGAAGGTGAGGTTGAACTTTTTTCAATTGGAATTGAATTTGATGGGAGAAAGAACTAATTAATATTGTGTATAAGCTACCCAGTGCTCACCTGGATGATGTTGTGGGAGGTATGAGTCAGCTGAAGGTACCGTCTGGAGCTAGTCATATTATTATGGATGATTTTAACTTTAACCTGCTTGATTTGTCTAATTATAATGCTAATTTCTAAAATGTATGATGTCAAATGACCTATACCCGCTTGTGAGTGTACCCAAGAGGATTACAGGATAGAGTACAGCCCTAATATACAAAAATTTCGTTCATTCCGCCGATTTGAAACTTTTTTATGCTGATGAGGTGCCTTTCCTAGTTGTGACCATCTTCGATTGGTGAGCGTTATAAAGGGTCAGTTGCACAGATCAAAGAAAAAGAAAATAAAGAAAAGGTTAAAAAAAAAGGAATCATCAAAATTTTGTGAAGGAGGTTATTGATATCGACTGGACCCCTGTGATTTCTGAAGAAGAATCCCCTACCAGAGCACTTGATAATCTAATGTCTATTAGTTTACCCGTTTATGACAGTGCGTGTCCTATTAAGGTAGAGAAAGTGAAAAAACAGGACCTCGAAAGCCATGGATAACGGGTGAAATAAAGGAAGAACGAAAGCTAAGGATTGAGCTTTATCAAAGATATCTAAATGATAAAAGTGATGGTTCGTATGAATTGTTAAAAAAAAAGCACAATTTAGAGAACAAATTACGCCGCAAAGCTATGGCCGAGTATTAGGCTCGAAAGTTTTCAAATAGTACAGTAAATATGAAACAAACATGGAAACTGATAAATGAAGTGACCAGTGGGAATTCTGAAATTGAAGGGGATAAAGTACAACTTGAAGGGTTCACCCCTGATGATAAGTCTGAAATTGCTAATAAGTTTTGTAATTATTTCTTTAATATTGGTATTAAAGTGCAAAATAGTGTAAAAATAGATGTCAATAAGTTCAAGAATACAGTATATGTGATAATAGAGGTGACAGTTTTGAATTTGCTTCTGATCCGTGTACGAGTGATGGACTGCTTAAAATAACAAAGTCTCTGAAATCAAATTCTGCGCGAGTGGACGGCTCATCTCTTCGACTGTTTAAGGCAATAATACTGTCCTTTTTTTTTTATTATAAACCTGTCACATGAAAAGTGAATTTTCCCTGAGCATCTAAAAGTTACGAAAGTGATATCACTTCATAAAGGTGGCCCTAAAAATGAAATTGAGAATTAGAAATCGATTTCGATCCTTCAATCGTTTTTGAAATCGTAAATCGAAACGATGGAAACGAATTGTAAATCGATTCATCGTTTTCGAAAATTTGTTTATAAACGTCTACGTCTACGTCTATATAGTTTCGTACAGGCTAATGGTTTACTGAGTGAGACCCAATTCGGATTTCGCAAAGGGCACTCGGCGACGAATGCTTTGTAACAAGTTATGGAATAATTAACAGTTGTACAGATCAATTAATAGTTGTAGAGGTGAAATACTTTTGTCTATATTTATAGATATTTGAAAAGCATTCGATACAATCGATTTCCAACCACTACTAAGTCGGATGGAATCGTTAGGTGTCCGCAGAAAGTGCTTAGAGTGATTTGAAAGTTATCTCACAGAGAAATCCCTCAAAGTAATGTTGAATGATATGCGCTCGGCAGCATTTCCAGTGACATGTGGAGTACCACAAGGGTCAGTGGTAGGTCCACAGCTTTAACTCATCTATGTTGAGCTCATGCGTGTTTATCTGAAAGATTGTGTCTGTTTGCTGATGATATAGTTTTAACTGTGCTTTCCTCGTCTGTGAAGGACCTGGTGAAAAAAGTGGATCTCGCATTAGATAGACTGAAGCCTTTCACTTCATTAAGTCTCTTGAGTTTAAATGTTCACGAGACATTTTTAATGACATTCTGTAGAGTTGGTACACTGTTAGAAGAATACATCTAACTATATAGCATTCGTTGGTTTATCCCTATATATCCTGCGGTTGCCTCATAGGGAGCAGTAACTTCTTATGCAACTATAAAAAAGTCGGTAGGTGTGTCCACAATGTAAATGACACCTGTGTATGTTTTAGGTCCCTGGTGTTCCTTAATGTTGGTCATATAAGAGATTACCCAGCTGCAGTGATGGCTTAACCCCTGATGTCTTTAGCAATTTTAAGACTTTAAGAGTTAAATATTGAACTAGGCAAAGCGATAATATAGCTGTTGATTGCCGTCGAGGTACCAGTTTTTCATAAACATGCATTTTAAAAATAATATAAAAATAAAAAGCCAAAAAGCTAAAAAAAAAAAAAAAAATATATATTAGAGTTTAGCAAATTCAATAGATGCATGCATGCACTAGGAATGTCGTTTTTAAAAATTCTATAGAAAGATAATAAGATCAATTTTTCAGTGGACTCGGGAAAGGATCCAGGGATTAGTTTTAGCTTAAAGATTAAGTTACGTTAAAGATTAATTCCGTATCCACTCCTGAATAGAATAAAATGTTTAATTAAAAATCAACATTGTTATCCATAGAGAGCTAGGGTCAAATTTATTTTTCTCTTTGTTAAGAATGAGAGATCGAGCCTCTCATGATAAATAAATACAACATAAATGCAATAAATAATTACAAATAAATACAACTTATGTGAATTAGTAAGTGAATCACTATTACTGCAGGCATTTTAAAATAATTTAAACAATGTGGTTCTTTAGCTTACAGTAGCAGGCTATTCTAATATTTTTTTTTGAATTTGTGATTATCATTCATAACTTTAGTTACTTTTTCTCTCCAGCTAGCCTTTCATTTATTTTCTTTTTTTGAAGGGTGCATTTATGTTGTTGTTGGTTCATTTCTTGTGTTAAAGGAGAAGCGAGGAGATCTCATACTTAAGCAAGTCATTTCATGGTACGTTGACGTAAAAATCCATAAAACAATAGTAATTATCGTCCAATCTCATCACAATTATCATAGAAAACTATTCAAAAAAACAAAAACGTGGATTCAAGCATTAAATGCATTTTTAAAAGTTTCTCAGTTTGTTTTGAAAATATTTTACTTACATTTCAGAAATCGCATTTTGTTACCTACTGCTATTTTGACTTTTTAGTAGGGTATAATAACCTATCGTTATGTGAAGTGCTATATTGATCTCGAGTCCTAAATATCACTATCTATGCTGCGGACAAAATTTACTCTCTAAGACTGAAAAACTGCCTTACTTGGAGCATAACCTTTACACCTGTTAAGTTGTTTTAAACGTTGACGTTAATACCAATTAAAAATCATAATCATCGCCCAAGATCATCATAATCATGATAAGCAAACTATTCAACAAACAAAAACTTGGAATGGAGATTCAAGATTTGATCAAGTGTGAAACCCTTTTCCTGAAAACTTTATTAATTTATAAATTATTAACTGCTCACCCAAAAAATCTATTTTATTGTTATTATGTTGACTCTTCCGTATCTTAGCATAATATTACCTAAGGTAAAGTTCTCCATACAGCTAGAGTCAGCTCTGAGCATTTGCACGTTAACTCCATAAGATCACACTACGTAACAGAAAACCAAGTTGTGCTAATGTAAAAGTTAATTAAAGGTAGTATGAGAGAGCTATCACTCGTTAATCTATTTTGACAGTACTTACATCTAAATCCGACAGGGCCATAGGAACCGCCATTGCCTCTTCGGGCTTCTTATTACTTTCTTCGACTATATCTATGTTCCCCATGGCTGTGGATACATCATTTTCCCAGATGGCTTTTGCATCTTTCTTATGAGCCTCTAGATATTCGGCAAATTTCGGGTCATTCTTCGCCTGAAATACAAGAAACTACTAAAAAAAAACAACGATAAATGTGCAAGCAAAATGGTAATAAAGTAAATAGACATGGTTAAGTTACCATAACGTATGTTGTACCAAGAATGTTTCAGCGCACCCAGCAAACAGGTTTTTTTTTTTTTTTTTTTTTTTTTTTTTTTTTTTTTTTTTTTTTTTTTTTACAAATCAGATTAATTTAGGGCCAGGGTAAAAAAGTTAACGATAAGCTTTATCCTATTAAATTTACATACAATCTTCAGTTGTGTTTATGGCGAAGGACGAGTTTGTGGCTGACGAGCACCACAAGCACTGTTTTTGGCTACTTTATTCGGTAAGTATCATTACGGTGCAAGTTTTACCATTAGCTTGCAATAACTCTTCACTGATCGATGGTAGAAGAACAACATGTGTAGAATCCAAATAACCATGGACTAGCATGGGATTACACAGACATTTGGCTCCCAGGTCTATCAGAAAAAGGGCCAAATAATGCATCAAAATAATCGGCTTATTATGCTGATTCCAAATATATAAAACTCATGGAGCATAAAGCTATTCATCCCTACCCTTGAGAAAATTTTTCTAATTTTTGAAAAAAGGGACAAACACCCACAAAAAGGCAAGTGATCTTGCTGAAAACCCATCAAGAGATTCAACCTACCAGAGAACATTCATTTAATGGTTTAAAACTCCTATCTACAAAAATTTGGAATATTGCATATTTTGCTCCCAAAAAAATCTCAGTTGTTTCTTCTTTGCTTCCCCAGGGATGATGATTACAACAACAAACTCCTATCATTAAGATTAATCAAAACAATATTTAGCATTCCTAAATTTAGGGCAAATGGCGATTCTTCCTAACTTAACAGTTTCTTTTTCAAAATGAGTTTTTAAATTTTCGGCTACTATGGGCTAGAGGCCATTCTTCATTAGTTTGCCCCTACGAGGGCAACTATGATTCTGTACCACGAACTATTTAGAACGGCTCTGATAAGCATCGGGTTCACTTAAACCCAGTAACCATAGAAAAGGGTAACTGAAGCCATAATGTATTTGATTGGCTATTATTCTGCTCCTGACTTTAGGCAAAAGTGCTTGAGATCAATTTTGCTATTCCTTTCAAAGTGGTGTGACTAAGATGCGGCCGGGCAAGCATTTGCTATGTTTATGGCAGTAGTAGATTACGAGTTGGGATTAATCAGATAAGTGACCTTTCCAACACTAGAACACTTTCTTCGTAGTTGTTCAAAAGGATCACTTACTTTTTCAATTATCTCCTGGAGATGTTTGTTTTTTTCCTTTCTTGGTATCTCTTCTTTTGTCTCTTCTGATTCAACTTTCCCTTTACCATGCTTTTTAAAGGCCTTAACATCTCCTGAAAAATAGCAAATTGTGTAGAGAAATCATCTCAGTTTTTTCCAGAACATAACAATGCTGTTTAAAAATCACAATCCTAAAATAAAATTAAGATAGCAAAAAAAAACAATAAAGGTAATTCAGCATTTTATTTAGCCTAAAAACAATAATATATGTTGAGTGATAAATAAAAAAAATTGTGATTAACACCACATAAAACACCTTTATAACACTCCTTAAAAAGCTCATGATTTTGCTTAAAACTAAACCAAATAAACGACAATGTTAGGTTAAAGTGAAAAAGTAAAAAAAAAGGAAAAAAGTCTAAGGATAGAAGAATTCAAGTCACGGTTATAACAATAAATGTTTCCACAAAACTGCAAAGTATAGTCCAAACACAGAAAACTGAAAAGAACCATGTATTACCGCTTTAACATGCCGCTTCAAAAAAAGGATTAAGAAACTCCAGAGCCATTGATAGCGAACAGAGCGACGAATCGAAGTTTTCGCTGCCGGAACTTTTTTATAGGGACGGGTAGCGATCCTGTCGCTCAATCATCGGCATTGTGGCGGCCCGGCCAGGGGTCTGGTCAGGTCCCGGCTCCTGAATCCGTATTGCCAAACAGAAGAATCCATTGTTTTACTACAAGGTAGCATGGCTCTTGAAACATAATTTTCGGAATTTCGATAAATGTGGTTTCAAAACAACATTTTTGATTAAGACTAATCAGAATAATAGTTACCATTCCTGAATCAGTTACAAATGGCAGTTAGCCTACCTAGACAGTTTCTTTTAAAACGCGTTTAAAAAATTTTGGTAACTAGGGGCCATGGTTCGTTCTTTATTAGGTTACTCCTATTGGGGTAACCATAAAAAACTACCATTAACACAACGTGGGAACAACAAATTGAATTAAAAGTGTAAAAAGGCTTGCAAAACTAGCACAACAAGAAGAACAGCAGAGAAAATCTGAGTCAAAACGCCTTAACAGCATTAACTTCGTACCGGGAGATCTCGCAAATCTAGAAAGCCACCCCCCCCCCCCCCCCCAAAAAAAATATACATATAAACCCCATCTAGTGATTAGATTGGTGGTTTTCTCTTGGAGACCTGCTTGAGTTTCTAATATTCTCTGGTCAAAAGCTCAAAAGTCAAAGCTGAGCAACATCAAAGCTCAAAAAGAACAGAAATTATTACGCATATGAGGTGTTTACCTCCACGTAATACCTCGCTCTTAAGCTAAAGTATCTTTAGTAATTTCAACTATTTATTCTACGGCCTTTGTGATTCAGGGGTCACTCTTAAGGAATTGGGGTACAATTTGAGTGAGGTATTAGTGAGGTATAAAAAACAGTGAGGTATTGACGAGAGGGTGAACCCCCTCATATATGCAATAAAAACATATGAAAATAGAAGTTCGTTACATAAGTTAATTCGTAAGCTACGTATATTTTTTACTAATGAAAACATTCGTAAATAATTAAAAGCTCTAGTTGTCTTTTTAAGTAATCAAAACTTACTTCCAGAAGGAAACGAGTTCGTAAAAGGCCAAGAAAAATCAGGTTTTTCCTTAAAAAATATCCTAATTTGCAATCATCTAATTCTTTCTTTTTTTTCTAAAAGGCTTAATTTTTTAATCTCTGATTTTATTCTATTTTTTTTTCCTTTTTTTTAAGTTAGCCTAAAAATTTCCTTTCATTTTTTCTTAGTTTTTAAAAAGATTGTTCTCACTAGGGGAACTCGACAAAAGATATGAGAGAAATTGGAAGAACCCAGAGAGTCCACACGGGCTCAAGCTTGATAGCCCGGGCCAAGCATATAATCACAGGGGGAATCAATTAGTATACTAACTTAGAATCTATGCTCTAAGCCTGAATGTGCAAGAATATGTCAAAAATAGCTATAAAAAATTGTCACTACAATTTCACAAGGACTTGAAGCCTGTTTTTATTGGAAGCCGATGTCCCCTCGAGAAATTCTACCCGCGGAAAATTACCCCCCTCCCCCCATGGAAAACTCCCCCATGAAAAATGCCCCCACATGGGCATGGGTAGAGGGAAGGACTCCACCTCAGAGGCGTAGTTAATTAATCTTTGGTTTAGTTTGAATAAAATGGGTATCTCAAAATTTTTATCGGATTCATTTTGGTGAAAAAGGGCGCTCTCCAATCACTTTTGGAAGTAAGATGGCTGCTCTCCAATCACTTTTCATTCATAAAAAGAGCACTGAAACTTTCGATCTCCAATTGAATGAGTCCCCTTCAAAGTTTATATGTCCACCATTCCCATAAAAACCTTACATCTTTACAATGGGCAGGTTGCGTAGCTTAAAACCCTTGTCCTGGGGCTGGAAGGGGAATTGTCAAACCAGAAGAAACAGTTATTTTACCTTTGAATTATTTTGAACAAAATGGTTGATCGGATGCGTTTTTGAAAAAAACGACGTGGGTTGCTGGTTGTTACCCTTTACTCACTTTTGACTTAAAAAAGCACTAGAACTTTAATTTGTAATCAAATAGGCTTCTCTGAAGTTTATATGATCACTCCTTCCTTATGAAGTACCTCTGAAAAAAAAAGTGAAAGAATAAAATAGTAAATATCCTGTACTAGACCGCATGCTATTGTTATTGATCAGAAATACATCTTTATGTTTCAATTCTTTTCTCAGAATTATTCCAAAATTAATTACCGTCAGCTTAAAAAAATAGCATCTATTTAAAGAAATCGCACGCATTTTTGTATTTTGCCTGTGCTGAACATATCAATAACTTGAATTAGAGACACTAAAACTTAACTTTCAGCTATTAATCTATCCATCCAACCCCAAAACCACAGAACAAATAAATTAATGTACATGCATCAAAAGTATTTCCAAGTTCATTTTTTTACTTATTTTTCACTTCTCCTTGCTATTCTGTGAAATCTTGACAATTAGTCTAATATTCCTTACATCCATTCCTATTTCAAACGGCATGTTCCTTCGCCAGGAAAACCGTCGGTTAATGAATGACAGATATGGCCGCTATTCAAAACTATTCCATTAAAACTGTTGCGTTTAATATTATTTAGCGAAGCCAATGCTTAGATCGGCGGTAGATTCAAAAACTTCACCCGTGTATGTGGGCTGCTTAGGTGTATGGCAGCACCTTAAAAAGCTGCTTAATACTGCTACCCCAAACTAACAACCAACTGCAGAACCAAGTCACCTGAGGCCAATACAACCACGCGCGCTCCACCTCCATCCCAGTCTATTCAAAGCCTCTCAATACACCCTCCCGAAAAATTCCAATTTCCCTTATATTCTTCCTTACGACCTCCTTCCATGCCATTTCTTTCATTACAGCCCTAGAGCAGCGTTTTCAGGGAGACAGCCTCCCTAGGGCGGCACGCACTAGTCTATAGGGAGGCACAAATATTAGATAGGATTGAAAAATTATAAGATGAATTTAAAAATACGCAGGCACGCAAAATATCCTAACGCTTTCGAGACTGACGGGGTTTACTGGCCCAGGCTGAATCAAAGCTAGGTTACAATATTAAGTTAGCGAAATTTTTAAAGATGCCACTGGATTTTCAGGGGGACAATCAATTAGACGATCATCATTGACGACATTGACGATAAATTAGTTTCTCGAATACGCACTTCAAATTCAGAATTAACCTTACAAGTTGAAGGAGGAACTGATGTAGCTAAAACCACATATTTCAATTGAATATTTCCAATATGTTGAAGAGAATAATATAACTGAAGATACATTTTTCTTTGTAAACTCATTCCTTGCAAAGTTACATCCATTGAAATTTTAGTATAATAGACTTTTTTTCAATGAGAAAGGCATTTTGTGGAACAGTCTCAAGGGGAGAGATTGGATTCTGGAAATTTGGAGAAGTAGGTGTTACTTAAATATAAACAATATTGGAAAGTTTACCCGGGTAAGAGGTATCGTGATGATTTTCTTAAATAATTAGTTTTAATGTCTTTTCAGTCTATTTTTGTTGCTGTATTTTTTGCTTGTTTTGTGTATGTCACCATGGCCCAATTGGGCTTTCGTGTGAATAAATCTATCTATCTATCTATCTATCTATCTATATACAGTGCATATAGTGCAAAGTCAATTCCAGGACATAAAACTCCCTTTCTATTATTAGTTAAAATGAAAACACTCGATTTCTTAAATAATTTATTTCTTAAATAATTAGTTTTAGTGTCTTTTTAGTCTATGTTTTGTTGCTGTATTTTTTTCGCTTGTTTTGTCTATGTCACCATGGCCCAATTAGGCTTTCGTGTGAATAAATCTATCTATCTATATACAGTGCATAAAGTGTAAAGTCAGTGCCAGGACATGAAACTCCCTTTCTATCATTAAATAAAATGAAAACATTTGATGTTCTCTGGACTCACTGCATGCTCTACAAAGCAACTCTTTTATAAGATTAAATAAAAAAAAACAAGTTTTTTCAACTGAAAGCAAGGAGTAACATCAAAACTTGAAACGAACAGAAAGACTTGCGTTCAAGATGGGGGTCTTCTTTTCCTCAATACCTCGCTCTTTAATCCAAAGTTTGATTTTTTATTTCAGTTATTTAAGAATTAGTCCTGAATCACAAACGCCGTTTAATTAGAATAATAAGCTCTTTAAAGCTTCAAAAAAAAAAACCTTTAGCGCAAAGAGCGAGGCATTGGGAAGAGGGCAACCCCTCATATACGTAATGATTCCTGTTCGTTTAAAGTTTGAATATTGGTCCTTACTTTCAGTAGAAAAAACTTGTTTTTTATTTAATTTCTGATTGTTTTTTGAACAATCAATTGTTTTTTAAATAAAACTATCGGTATAGATCCAATTCCAGTTTCAGATCCAATTCCATTAATGAAGAATTTCAAAAGTAGAGGGGGAGTATTATTTCTCCACTCTATCTCTAACATTTAACTTGACTTAATTTGCACTTGCAAACATTAAGAACTTATGAGTTCTTCAACTAATCGACATTAGCGTGAAAGAACTATACTCTGTGCAATACTAACTATTTTCGCAAGCTCTAAGCCCTACCCCACCCTAACTCCCCCGATGTGACCCGGATCTTTCCACGCTCGGACAACGTCTTTGCGCTACACTTATGCAACTAGCAGAAATTTGCGGGAGCGCTACCTAGCAATGCGATCACATTACACGAATGTCAATGTCATCACTTTGTTGGCAATCTAAGATTTCAAAGCCAACAAAGGACTGACTAACTCTTGCAGACAAGTAGTATGTAATACAGATTTCCAATTGAAAAAATTTGATGGTACCAATAATTTAGTGCTTGTGCTTGTCTGTCCTGCATTTCTTCAAAACAAAATTTAATAAAAGTTGCCTAGTTAAATCAAGGCTACTCAAATATTTATTATTACTGAGGAAGTTCAAAGAATTAATTTATTATTAGCACACTGTTCATTATGTATAGGGATCATGCTGTGTAATCTACTATAGATCTCGATTAGAAAAGAAATTCTGGTCTGGTTGGTGTTACAACAAGCCAGCTAGCAGTCGCAAAGTGGATTAATACCCTACCTTTGCTTCGCTTTCGTCTGCTTTGTATGATCATATTAATATGAATGAAAATTCATAGTTTGATTCTCTGCATCACCAAGATGGCTGGAAATTTATTGAAAAGTAGATGATGATTGTAAAAACGGCTGTGTCCGTATTGCACTGTCACGCAGACCTCTATACAACAGCTGAAGAAATCCTTATGAATGTGATAACCAATGAACAGGCCAGTCCGTCGGTTAAAAAATCCTTACTTTCAGCTGAGAAACAAGGACTTGAGGTTATGGTCAATTATGTCAAAGGGGTTGAAAAAAACTTTTCAAAAGTTACAGTAACCCCAAGGGATGTTCCTTCAAGAAAATCGGGATAAAAAACGAATGTCGTTAGACAAAGCACAATTTTTCAGAGCTTGGGACAGTAAAGACAGTCCTGTGTGGGATAAATTTCAGCACTAACGGCGGACTGAAACAGCTTAAAAATAATCAGAACTTTAAAGTTGCTGCAGATGCTCCTTCAATTTTTGAGCTCAGGGACTCTACGTTGGCAATTCGACGTGGTGTTAAGTCTACCTGAGAGAGGCCAGCTTTCTGAGAGGGGCCAGTGGCTTGTGTGAACGGCCTGAAAACCTGAACTTCGAAGAGGAACGTTGTTTTTATGGGCGTAAAGCCATTGTTATCGACTTCGTGCCACTGGTTCGCCAAAAGCCACTGGCTGAACATGAAACCGTCGAAATCTATCCCTTGCAATTGCTTAAAGCCGGTTGGAAAGGGATACCTGAAACAGCAAGCGAAATTCATATCGTGGGGGACAGGTATGATGGACTATTTGGTCACACTGATCCAATGATGGCAGTATATCTGTGAAGGACTGCAGTGGGTGTCACCAGTTACATGGCTACTGCTCGACAGTCTACTCTTTCTCGACCAGCTCAAAAATTGGAAATTGGACAAAACTGTTGCAAATACAAAGAGAAAAGCGAATTTGATAAAAGCAATTTATGAAACATGGGAAGCAAATGGATTTGACTATAAAGGCAGCTCGAGTACTGCCGACGCCTTGTGTGTATGGCTGCCTGGAGGATTTGCAGACAGGAGGAGACCTGTAGGTTTAAGTCATGATGTGTATTCGCTCAGTTTCGAGGAATTTTTGTGTAGCTTACATGAGGAAGTGGACATCAGAATGGCTCTACACGTTGCTTTTTGCTTCTGAAACGGCTTTGAAAGGGTGAATATTTGTGCTAATAATACTGAAGTAGCTGCGATACTAGTGAACCCAATCCCTCGTCTCCTTGGCATTTTTCCTGGAGAGAATGTTGTGCCTCAACTCCTCGTGAAGTTTCCAAATTATTATGTCCCCATTGATTTTTGGTTCCAGAGAACGGAGAAAAAATGTTAAACTCTCTGGCGACCATCCACTGCATTTAGGGGTGTGACACAACGATTTACTTTTTCTCCAAAGAAAAACTAATATTCTTAGCGTCCGCCATGAGAAACAATCTGTACATGGATATTCAGTATGCAATGCACAAGTTGAAAGATGAAACCTTCACGGAAGCCAGTGTTTTCTTCTTCCAAGATGTTACAAGAAAGCTGATAATCAGCGCTTATGGAATGCATCCTAATCAGTTTTCCCTCAGTGATTTAAGAATACAATTGTATTCTCGTAAGAAGGAGCTGAGAGCGTTGCCTCTCACAGAGTTTGTGGAACATTGTCAGTTTTCTTAAGCTTCCAATTTAGAATGCCTCATTGATTGCAAGAGTATGTCTGCCAAGCCCTTTGAATTATTGATGGCAATTTTCTGGACAAGATGTTGTTCCTGTTGTTTCGAGCGCTTCCGTCGGGATATTCACAACTGTTTTATGAGTGTAGCAAAAACTGCACCAAGAACTGTGAATGCCTTCCTCGATTTTGTGATGTTTTGTGTGCTTGCGCCGGAAAGTGTGATAATTCACCCAAAAAAGTATAACATATGCGTAAGTTGTAGTCATTTTCTTTAGATTCTTGTTCTTTCTTTTTTCTTTTTCATCAAAAGCTCTATATTTTGCAGCTTTTTTTGAACGTAAATATCTGTGCACTTTGATTTATTCCAAGTGGCTTCAGTTTTGACACCACCAACGGGATGGAGTTGCAAAGTTGTTGTTACCTTCCTGTTCAAACCCAATTGCTCTGTTCCTCCCCTCCCCTCCCTCTTACTCTAATGCAAGTACATGAAAGTTGGTTTCTGGTTTCACACCTTAGGTATGTTTTAATAATGTGCAGTTAGGAAGATAGATCTGATTGTGCTCATCATTTTTGGTTTTCTCTCTCGGTACCTTATTCTGTTTCACATTCTAGGTTCAAACCTCTCATCTAGGTTGAAAAACAGAAAATATGGCTGAACACATTATGGATTATGCAAATTCGGAGATATCACCTTTGGCACGCAAAATTTTCGTTGTGCCCGCCCATATTCGTTTTAAGCAACCAATTCTGCCCCTTATAAATTTCTCAAGCCTTCTTTAGCTTGTTGAACCCTGTGATGTTAGAATTTCGTTGGCTGGGTCCCTGACTATATATTGAAGCACGAGGGCTATATCGTGCCAAAGTGATCCAAAGGAAAAATAAACTCAAATTGAAAATTACAATTTTTATCAGGGAAAATTAAACTGAAGACGCAAATATGTTTAGGGAGGGTAATTTAATTATTAAACTGAGCCGTGTGGCGCAAATTTTAGAAAAATTAAGCATTTTGATGAAATTGATAAATGCAGCTAAAGATGCAGCTAAAGAAGACAAATTTTGAAAAAAATTGGCATGTTTTCACTTATAAATTTGTGCGCTCATGATACCATAGAAGCAAATAAAATATATTTGTTTAACGCTCGAAACCTTTGTTGAAAGCTTTTGTTTATTCATTTCTTGAATTATCTTAATGATTTCCATTTTAAAAAATATGCGTTGATGTAGAATCCTTTTAATGACAAAGAGGATGATAAATTTGAATTCACAAGAAAGAAAATTTGATTGAATTATTTTGTGATACTTCTTTAAAACAAAATTTTCTGCATGCATATCTAATTCAATTTTGGCTAGATATTGAGAATGAATATGATATTTTGTCAAATAAAACTTTATAAGTATTGCTGTCGTTCACAAAGTCTTATTTAGTAGTAAACAGGATTTGCTGCTATAGCTGAAATGAAATTGAAATATTGTGTTCGTTTGGTTGTAGAAGGTGAGCTTCGCGTGACTATTTCATCATAGACACCGATATTTGACAGACTTTGTACTAATCGTAGGCAAGCACATCCATCTCATTAAGAGACAATATTTAAAATTGTCATTCGTTTCTTTGTAATAGTCTCTCCTAATAAATTTCATAGCATTAAAATTGTTCGTATCTAAATCAAATAATAAGATGGAATGGAGGCTCCATATAATCAAATATTCTTGGGGGGAAGGGGTCCTGGTAAACTAAAGTTCGGAAACTGCTGCCCTAGAGAGCGGGATACGATTTATGGTACAGCTAACTGTTCGACATAGGTCCTGTCAGCCATAGGTATACAAAAAAATCCGTAGAGAGTTTTATCGACAATATCTAACTAATCACCTTCTCTCTTTTTGAGTCCCCATGACTCAGAACCATGGTTGACCACTGCCATCATTGTAGCTGTTTAAGCATTAAATTGCTTAATATTTTTTAGTGAAACCAACATTAAGACTGGCAGTAAATTCGAATACTTTCCACGTGTTTGTGGGTTGCTTAGGTATACGGTAGCGATTGACAAAACTAAATGAATAAAAAAAAAATGATGCGGCTTTTAAAGTCTTTTTGTAACCTCCCCCCCCCCCAAACAAAAAAAAAACTTTGTCAGACTCCCCCCTCCTCGACAATATCCTGGATGTAGCCATAACCAAAGAACATATTGATTTTGGACAATATAATGAATATAAGGTTCACTATACAGAAACAGTATTCTCTACAGGTTTATTTTTATTATTATTATTATTATTATTATTACTATTATTATTGTTATTATTCACAACTAGGATTTCTTACCCAGATTTTCACAAGGTTCGACGCTGATTTTGACTTGTCCAACAAAACTATTATCAAAATATTTCTGAGCACTTTCTGCCTCTTCAGCAGTTTTAAATCCAATAAATCCAAAATGACGAAATTTGCCATCTTTTGAATACTTCAACTGAACATCAGTTACAGTTCCTTTAGCACTAAATAGTTCTCTAAGTTTTTGCTCAGTAACCTGGAATAAAAGAAGACATTTTACTTTTGGCTTTCTGGACCCATCTTAGGTCTTTTCCTATCTGAAAAATCATTAAGTCTGTAGGTCAGTGCCACACACTCGTCTGTCTTGTCAAGTAGAAGCGTAATAATAAATAAGTGAAACTAATTAAATTTGACAACACATTTTGCCCGTAAAAATTCAAACATACACATATATTGGGTCATCAAAGAAAAACAACGCCATCTTAAGCTGTTTGCTCCATTTTTTATTGAATATTTTACCGATTTTTCTCCCACATTTCTTTTTTTTTTTTAATTTGGCACCCAGTCTTACACCGACGTCCTGATTTTTTAGATATGCGGTTATGTCAGTTTCCAAGTAACCAATTCGAACAATCAACTTCCGTTTTCACTGTTCTTGGCATTTTAAAATTTGTTAGACGGAAGGCACTTAAAAACAGCAGAAGGATTCTCTTTTTTTGAAAATCCTAAGAAACATGTTGTACGACCTAAAATAATTTAAGTTATGTACTGATATAGTGATTGAAAGCTAGCTTTTATCTCCTATTTATTTATGCATATGCAGTCATTGATAGCTCTGCAGTTACTTGGGGTAGTTACATAAAACCAATACCATATTTTCACTTTTCACTCTGGACTTAATAATTTTTAAAAAGATCCATTTGTCGTTTCTTCTCTTTTCTTTTTTTCTGCTCTCTACTTTTGTGAGTAGGTCCAAAAAATTCTATAAAAAAAAAGAAGAAAAAAAATGTCACTACAAACATTATTTTTTGAATAGGAAAAATTCCGACTTTCATATCTATATCATATTCATTACGTATTTCAAAAATATCACAAGGGATTTTTTTTAAGCATGTTTTGTGTCATATTAAGACATGAAAAAAAAAGAGGAAAAAAGTACAAAAAACTAAGAAAATTTTAAAGTTCCCCAAAAAAATTAGTTAAAAAAAAATAGGTAAAATAAACGGGGCCAAAAGTTGGGGGAGGGGCATTGGGGTCCTTGGAGGTGGGACCTGGATGACCATAAGTTTCCTCTAAAAGAAGTGTTATTATAAGCAGCCATTCTCATGAATATGACACAAGCGATTACACTATGCCTATGTTGTAGATGCTATCAAGTAAAGTTCAATACTATATCATAAATTCAATTAGTCCAATTTGAAATTAAATAAAATGGTTTACTTTAATCATGTCCAGACATGCATTACTAAAGTAAGCATTATCTTATTCAGTCAAGGTTGAAAATATAATAATAATAATCTATTTATAGCCCACTGCACAAAACAATGTGAGGATAGTGGAGTACAAAGAGAAGAAAACAACACAAGAAAAGAAAACAACACATAAATACAGCAAAATCAACAGAACAAACGGATGAGAACAAAGGTACAACACAATAAGTAAACAAAATCAACAAGGAAAAAGGTCAACAGAAGAAACGAATGAGCCCGTGATATAGGATAAGCTGTCGATATGTGCCGATAACTTATCACGGAGCTCGTGTAGTTTTGAATTTATATCGGGAGCTTTGAATCTTCGGATTATTCTTCGATTTCGATGCGATAGAGGTAGATAAAGCAGGTATTCACAGTATTTATAGTAACATCACGTAGTTTACACAAGTCACTCTTTTTCAGCAGAATGAAGGTCCCAGAAAGATAAACTACAGGGAGATCACAAAAAACCAAATACAAAGAAACCAAGATTGGTTTGACACAATCTTAGAGTATCCAAATCTGACTTTTTTACAAGCTTCAGATATTGCAGACTGGGGGAAGGACAAAATCTTTTTACAAATTGTTAAACCAAGCCACCGAAAAATTTCAACAGACGGAATGGATGTATATTTAATTTGAAGAGGAGTATTTGGCAGGGTACCGTTAAAACAAATATACTCGCATTTTTCGCAGAGAAGGTATCTCTTTTTTCGCATATTTATGTAAGTGGTCTACCCTAACACTACCCATATAGGACACTTGACCGTAAAAAGTTGGGCGTCGCTGTCACTCCTAAGGGTCGAAATTCTAAACATTAAGAGATAACTGCCAAAAACCGTTTATGTTATTCTCAAAGGGCAGATCAGGAGAGTAGTGTATGTTTAATTAAACTTTGATTCTCCTTATCTAAATTGGTCTATTGATACTCCGTTTGAGAAGAGCTTATCAAACGGTTTTTTGCAATTATCTTAGTAAGAAATAACTGATACTACCTTTAGCGGTACTTACGTATTATACCGCCAATACTCAACTTTACGCTGTGTAAAACTCGAGAAGAAGCCGGTTTTATATATCTGAATAAAGAAACAATTAGATTCCACTCTGGCGGCGGGTGACAGAATAATTGGAATTATATACTTTGGGCTACATATTTGCACATTAGAAGGGGGATAGATTTCCCCCACCTCCTAGTCTGCAAATATATAGGCCAAATTTGTTTATAAAGTATTATATTTGCATTACGTTTTGGCTTTTTTTTTACTAGAATTAACCTAATTTCACTGCTTAAGTGCTGGCGGCATAATACATAATTACCCCTCAGTCATTAGCGGCAGATCCAGGGGGCAAGGAGGCGACCCCCCCAGATTTTTACTGGTACTCTCATTCCTTGTGTTTTCGTGTTTTTCAATCTTTTTTAAAATAAATTTGTTAATTTGGTCAATCATTGGCGCCCTGTCACCTTGGGCCACCCATGATTTTGCTTATAGGTGCCTTTGTCAAATTACCCCTCCCCCCGTCAAGATTTTGTTACCCTTTTTAGCCATGACAGCGACTTTATGACCTATTATCTCTGTTTGTAATTAGAAAGAAACTATTCAATCAAAATTATTTACGGATTTTGCGTTTCAAGTATAAACTTGGGGTTCAGATGACAGAAAAGACTAGGATTTCAACTAAATAACTGCAAATTCCCGCCCATAAATTAATTCTAAGATATCTGAAAAAACAAACATTAGAAGCCAATATGGTGGCATTTTTGTCCAGTCATGTTATAATACCCCAAAGTTGGCAGCGAAAACACTCGATTTAATCTTAATTGTGCAGAACACAACAATTCACAGGCATACATTTTATGAACGCTCAGTTATAATTCAACATGCGGCAGTAATTGTTGGTGCTCTCCAGACTAGCCTTAGTTAATGGTAAGCTTTTATAAACTAACTTTCTAAAAATAACTTTCCAAAGGCCCTTTCGCGATGATACTTAGCTTAAGTTGGGAAAATCCATTATAATATTTAACAGATCCCAAATCTAACACCACAGTTCAATCTATTATCTTTTTTTCAATTTACCAAAGGTAAGTCAATTACAAATTTTCACTGTCAATTCTTAACTGCATAGACTGTTGTTCCACCGTTCACCGTTCAAAAAACTTAATCCACCTTTGTACTAAAAAAACTTATTTTTTTCAAAAAAGAACATAAGAAAGATTTCCCAGATTATCGACTGTTCACAAAATTAGAGGTACTACTACTTCACACAACTCTGAAGGCTGGCCATGCTGGAACAAGAACTCCTACAGTACCTATAACCTAAAGACCTAAAGAATACTTAACATAATTTCATTTACCATGTACAAGTTAGTGGTAAACATAATTCCATATATAGTTCCAGGGTAATTAATGGCATCATAATTCCAATTACCGTGTATTTATTATGTACATGCTATTATATTTACCATGTACCTGTTATTGTATTTACCATGTACGTTGAATTTACCATCATGTACAAGGTAAATATCTCGTTTATTATTAAATCTCCTATTGAATTAAGGAAGTACGAGACACCCCTATGTATTGAACACAAGGATATATTCTATATATTTTTAGATCTACTACGTCCTCCCCCTGAACACGTACGTGAGCCTACAGGAGGCCCTAGACGGTAAATCCTTTTGATCAAAAACTTCCGTCAATCGATTCCGGCAGGATTGACCGTCTAGGAGCCTGTTTGACGCTTGAGTCAAGCGTTGACGGTGATTAATAGAAACTTTGAATGACTCAATCATTTTGATCAAAAACAGTATGTTAGATTAGCTTTGGTCGTACTGAACGGTTGACTGAAGGTTTGATTGAAGGTTGATTGAAGCATACGTCAATCGATTGACAGAAACTTTTGATCAAAATGATTGGTTCTTAGATATATTGCAATAAATCATTTTTACACGGTACAGACCCCAATTGGAAAACAACCCTAATATTCGAGGAGTAGAAATACCTTACTTTCCAGAAGTACGATTGTAAAGAAGTGCCATTCGAACGTACTTATTAGATCCAAACTTAATAATAAGGCCTTAAAGTCTTTAAAATTGATGTAGTAAAAGGGTCACAAATTTCACTTCAAGTCCATAGAGATTGATCTTTCTAATTTGATTCAGCTAGTTTTTATCTTGTTATTTCTTTTTGCTTTTTTATCTTCCACTTTGATTAAAACTGCAGTTAAACCAAACAAAGATTATTTTTACCTTAGTGGAATATTTGGTAAAAACTACATTAATATTCTACATTAATTCTTATATTACAATATTCTACATTAATTCTTTCTTCGAAAGGGATATGATTAAGTGTTATCAAAGGTCCTTAAATATATTTTTAAAATTGTAAGGTTTTATACTATGGTTAAAGCTATCCATTGAAGTTCAATGTACTGTACGTTCGATGTACCGACGTACCGCACCGTACACTGCAACGGTCTCCGGTGAAAGACTTGTGTCAATAAACCCGATTTTCATGTTAGAACCATTTCTACGGAGTACACCCGTTCTCACGGAATAATTAATCGTTGCAAAGAAAAAACACAACATTTTTTATTAATAACGAAAGAATTTGTTTTTGCAAATATTTTACGAAATTAGTTACAAAACATGCAATTTCGCTACTTCAGATAAAAAAAAACATTCACATAATAAAAGAAAACCAAAAACAAAAGAAAAATATTTGCCTTCGTTTTCTGTCATGGCTGATCAGTTCGGCTTCGGATCACTTATTATTCTATTAATGAATCGAGTCGAACGATTTCTCAACATGACGTCGATAATCGACCCAAGTACGTATTTGAACGGTGCTCCCCGACTTCCTTCTTAGGCAATAGATTGTTCCCAAAAAATTAAGACACTTCAAAAAACTATGGCTTTTGGCTTTTTCAAAAAACTATATATATATATATATATATATATATATATATATATATATATATATATATATATATATATATATATATATATATATATATGTTTTTAACTACGTAAAACTTGCGAATATACAACATTCTTTGCTGTCCCATTGTCTGTGCATATAAATAGATTGTCAGGTTTACCGACTCTTGAACATGCAACATATAATGGTCAATGGGAAAACAATCCGTATTCAGATCTATACCTCATGATTCTAATGATTGCCCTTGAGCTTTGTTGATGGTGATTGCTAATCGACCATTCCCTGAGTCGCCATCGTCATTTATATATCCCCCTGTGCACCCCGGCGTCCCCTTTGTAGTTATGTCCCTGTGTCCCGGTCGTCATTTATATTCCCTGTGTCCCGGTCGTCATTTGTGTCCCAGTGTCCCAGTCTCTGATTTCTCTTTGAGTGTCCCGGGCGTCATTTATATTCCTTGTGTCCCGGTGTCCCGGTCGTCATTTATATCCCCCTGTGCCCCCCGGCGTCCCCGTTGTAGTTGTGTCATTTATATTCCCTGTGTCCCGGTCGTCATCCCGGTATACATTCGTTTTTGAATTGGTATATGATGAAATAAATTTTTAATTTTTTCCCTTTTTTCCTTTTAGTTTTTTTTATTGGTTTTGACCTTTTTTTAGGTTTTTTAGTTTTTTTCTTTTTTCTTTTTAGTTTTTTTTGAAGTTTTTATCTTTTTAGTTTTTTTATTTTTATTTATATTTTTTTAGTTTTCTTTTTCTCCTTTATTTTTCAGTTTTTTTCCTTTTTTTAGTTTTTTTTTCTTTTTAGTTCTTTTAGTTTTTACCTTTTTTAGTTTTTTTTAGTTTTTTAGATGAAAATTTTTTTAGTTTTATTCCTTTTTTTCTTTTCAGTTTTTTATTGGTTTTTACCTTTTTTTTAGCTTTTTTAGTTTTTTTTCGTTTTTTCTTTTTACTTTTTTTTTAGTTTTTATCTTTTTTATTTTTTTTTTATTTTTATTCTTAATTTTTTTTTATTAGTTTTTAGTTTTTTTTGTAGTTTTTGCCTTTTTTAGTTTTTTCAGTTTTTTTTTAGTTTTTAGATTTTTACCTTTTATTGGTTTTTACCTTTTTTTTTAGCTTTTTTAGTTTTTTTTCGTTTTTTCATTTTACTTTTTTTTTTAGTTTTTATCTTTTTTATTTTTTTTTATTTTTATTCTTAATTTTTTTTTATTAGTTTTTAGTTTTTTTTGTAGTTTTTGCCTTTTTTAGTTTTTTCAGTTTTTTTTTTAGTTTTTAGATTTTTACCTTTTTTAGCCTAACCAGGATTTGAACCTGGGACCTTCATTCTCCGTTCTGACACCCTCTCTCACCGAGTGACTACTCCAGCATGTTCATTTTGGTGTTTTAAATGGTATATTATTAACCAAATTAATGTGTTTTACAATATACTAAGCATCGTCATAACAAAAATGACGACAACTAATTTCATGACGTCAGTCAACACAGAAATTAAGTCTGAAATTATACGTCATTCAAGTTATATAAGACATATGTTCACGTAGAAATCTATTAATGTTTAAGTTACAATGACTGATGAAGATGCTCAAAGAGTCTATGCCAAAAAACTTGCTGCTGATAGAGAAAGTCAGAAAAGAAAGCGTGCCGAGGAACTATCAGCAGCAAGTTTTTTGGCATAGACTCTTTGAGCATCTTCATCAGTCATTGTAAACTTAAACATTAATAGATTTCTACGTGAACATATGTCTTATACTACTTGAATGACGTCACCGTCAAAGCAAAAATGACGACAACTAATTTCATGACGTCAGCCGACACAGAAACATAACGTCACCTGACAACTAATTTCATGACGTCAGCCGACACAGAAACATGACGTCACCTGATCCACAGATCCACAGGCAGACAACTTATTTTTATATATATAGATAGATAGATTATATTTGATAATTCGATATATTTGTTTCATGAAATTGTGCTTTTCTATTTGAAACATGGGCAATTGACTCATTAAATTATAACTGTAACAAAAGAGGATACAGAAAAAAAAGACAAAAGTCTATTCCACTAAGCGCGGCAAAAGTTTTTTTCTCGGTTTATGACGTTACATTCAGCTTAGAATCCCCCCTAAAAGCTGAATAACTACATATACAAATCAGGCATGTACACAAGCGGGGAGGGTTTTTTATTTTTTGTATAGCCAACTTTTCTATCCCCCCCCCCACTCCCTAAATGAACCCTTATATATGGACCTGCTGCCAGTGTTGCCAAAAAACTGAAATAAATAGTACCAATTTTATGACTAAAATTGTACCATAAGAGATTAATTTGCACTATATGAAGAGCAGATTAAAAATTTGGCATAGTAGGAATCAAATACTTGATAAACTAGAACTTGAACACCAAGTCAGAAACGAGAACATAAAACCAATATGTACCAGAAAGTTTGAATTATACCAAAAAATTACAAATATACCGCATTGTACCAGATCTCAGAATAGGGCTGAAAAGCGGAACAATCGTACCACTTTGGCAATGTTGCTTGTTACACATTTATTTCTTGGCTTCTACACCCATATCGCTTCTGCCAAGAAAATTCTTCTAATAAAAAAGAAAACTCGAAAAAGCAACAAATGACTATAGTCAATGAGAGCAGACAAAACCAAACAATAAATTAAAAAGAAAGACAATGGGAGTCGTGCCAGGAGTAACAATGAACTCAACATCAACGACATTAAATACGGTATCAGGATGTGTTACCAGTGTTGCCTTGAAATAAACTGAATCAATTTTTCGACTAAAGTTGTACCATAAGAAATAAAATATGGTATAAAAAAGACATTTAACCATTAAACAGTTTAAAACATTAAGTAAGTTATCAACATGTTTAATTGAAACAATTTTATTACTTCCTCGATTTTTAGTCGAAGCAAAATATATTCCAGGTAGCTTTGGAGTAAAAGAAAGGTAGAGGATTTAGAAGAATTTTGGGCTTATATATTTCTATATTAGCCTCAGTAAAAGTTAAACTTTGGTAGGAATTAAGGGCCGTTTGTGAAATGCGAACTTGCTTTTTAACATCAAGCGCACAGCAATCGACATCAATCCAGTCGACTGGGATCTTCTCGCTATTCCAGATTTTCACTAGAAGGGCGGCCCATTTACTAATAGATTCGAAGGAATACCTTTTACACCAGCCCATTTTTTAGCGTTTTCGTAGCTATTATTACTTCTTCGGTGATGGGAAGGCCAGCACTGATGTTAATTTGTAAAAACGGTGTGTCAGGTACAATTTCTCTGTCGTCAGATCGGGGTATGTTCAAGATTTTCTCGAAATGTGACACCCATGTTTCATCAACTTCCTGGAGGTCAAAGATTAGCTCTCCATTCTCTCTTTTATCAGAGACGACCGGTTTGCTTTCTTACAGACCATCTTATTTATCAAACGATAAACCATTTTTGAGTCCCCCCTTTCGGCGGTTTTTTCAGCAAACGCCGCTTTCTTCTCAATCATTTTTCTCTTGTCTCTTCTTGCACTTCTCCTGACAGCTTTATCTTCCTCATTATAGCGGAGCTGTAAGCGTTCTTTTTAATCAGGGCTCAATGAGCTCAAAGTAGCTGTTTTGGTATCCTTTCGCTTCCTTATGTATTCTCAGGTGTTATCAGATATCCACTCTCCTTTCTTTCTTTTCCTGAATCCGATGGTTGTCTCGGCCACCTCATGGTGCGTTTTCTTGATTGAAGCCCAGATACGTTCCACATCTGTGACATCGTCAAGTGTGTTTAGGGCTTCAAATATTTCTGCAGAGATATGAAAAAAAAAACCTGCGTGTATCCCGATCCTTCAACTTGTCGTTGTCAAATTGTTTGGAAACCTTTTTGGCTTTCTGTTTCTGAGCCTCTAGATTAACTCGCATTTAAGCTACCACAAAAACGTGGTCTGAGTTCAAATCCGGTCCTCCAGAACACGTACATCAACCAGGCTGCTTCTCCAACGTCTCGATACCAGGAAGGGATCGGTTTGATTTCCCGTTCGACCATCTGAGGACATCCATGTGTATTTATGAATTGTTTTGTGCTCGGTTTTCCTTAAAGACTAACGTTAATTTCAAAGGCATTCGAGAATTAGAAGAAAAGGTTATTCAACTCCTGGTCGAAGACATGAAATGGTGGAATGAACGAAATAGTCTCAAATGAGCTAATGTTATTTTCCATCTTTAGAGAAATGAATCACGATTTTCCTTAATGATTAACATTAATTTCAAACGCATTCGAGAATTAGTAAAAAGGATTGTGCGACCCCTGGTAGAGTCTAAAACGCCAAGAAATGTTAATCAAACTAACGAAATAGTCTCAAATGATAAATAAAACCAAACACTGATTAACGTTGCAAAAGAAAGGCGGAATAAGAAAGTATTGCTGCAAAATGAAACAAAAATGTACTACTACAACCGCAACCACGGAACACTGTGATTGTTGCAATTGCAATAACTTGGCTAACCGTCTAATGCTTAATCGTCTATTTTTTGTTGAAACAAAAAACAGTCGCAATTTACAGCAAACCTCCTAAAAGACAGTGAGGTACACAGGGGAGAGTCTTATTTAAAGAATTGTCAAAGGACTTCTCTTCCCAAAAAAAAAAATGCACAAGACCAATTCAAATTCACAAAAACTTGAACATTAAAGCTTAAAATATTCGTCGTTAAGTACAACGTTTCAGAGCCAAGGAAAACAAGTTTTCATATCTTTAGCGTAAAGTTTTGATGGCACGTAATACAAAAAATACTCCACAAGTACTGGCCATTGATCAATCTCTCAGCGAACAGTAGGACCCAACATCAGCCACCTTGTTAGGACGTGCTGAATGAAACTATTGTATGGGACACCTTTTTTTCTGGCATTCTCTAAAATCGTTACATCGTGCAGGCCAGCCATGGAAACAATGTCCCAAGATGACAACAAAGTCAATAGCTCCTCGTCAAATTCCTGGAGTCCTTTCATGAATGCGTTGTGCACAACAAGGATGTTAAACGTTCTAATGTTCACAAACTCTTTCGGAGGTTTTGTATTTGCGACCACACCTTTTTATTGACATTAGGCCCATCGCTACCTATCATTATTAGTTTTCTAAGAAATAAATTTTGGCTCCCAATGCAAGCCATCAGCTTTTTAAAAATATCTATAGGCCAATGTTACACTCGATCCTTGAACGGTACCCCAATGTGATCCATCCATCTCACCAACCATACAGGCCAATTTTGTGCCGTTAATAGCTATCTATGTTTGAAAATAGATATTAAACACTTTGGCCATAATTAACCTAATCCAACCATGCTCCCAAATAGGAAATTTTGGGGAAATTTAGGGACGTTCTACATAAAAAGGGACTTCAGCCAAAATGAACTTTAGGGACTGATTCCAAGCCCTAGAAATAACACAAGCAGAGTTCAGCCCTGCCAGATGTAGCTGGAGCTTGTTTGAGTCATTTGGGCGCTGTTTTGAAGTTTTTTAGCATTGGATTTTTCAAATCGGTGCATTTTTTTTTAAGCGCACTGTTCCGAAAAATTGTGCCTTCAATTTATTTTTTCTTGAAATTTTTTCTGCGCATTTTCGGTTTTAAGGCTACGCTACCCTGTGCCAGGAATCTGGGAACATTGGCTCATGATAACAGTGAACGAACCTATATAGCTTTCCGTGCGCTGTATCCCATTTCTGAACCAAATTATCGCTACTCTTTATTATTTACGCTATTGAAGGACCACACATTATCATCAAAAATAATTGTATCTCTCTTACAGTAAACGTTGATTTTCTTGCTATGGAACGACTTTCTAATGTCACTAGTAAGAAAGGTGTAAAGTTTTTAGCCTTTTTATTATTTATTGAGAGAACTATTAAGATCCAAGAGGTACATAGGATGTCATTCCTATACCTCAGTCTTAAAAAAAGAAAATAATATAACAAACTCATCCAAAATCATTTACATAAACTGCTGGTAAAAGTAGATGGCAGCACTTTCCAGCCTTCATCTCTTTTCTTCTATTTAATGTTTTAAGACAACATTTTGAAAACAGGCCCTGGGAACCGTTATATATCTTGAGCCCTTTTTAGATTAACTTCTTGTTGATAATTACCGCGACTATTGTTTTTCACTTTTTTTCCAGCACAGCAATGTATCTTTTCTACTGTCACAGTCAGGTGGTAATATTGCCTCAGATTCAAACTGAAACAAATAAGCTTGTTCCAACAAACAGATATTTAGAGCAGGTATTTGTTGATATTTGCATCAACAAATGTGAGTTGCGTAGTTGCGAGTTGCAGATTTGGGAGTTGCGTAAAGTTACTCGGAGTTAAAATCAAAACATAATAGATATTTTTTAATTATAGGATTTATTTTTGAAATTAAAAGGACTGGTACCGGGACTAAAACTCTAAAATGGAGAGACTATTTAATACTGGGGTCCTCGTATCCACGCCTCGTATGTTGGAAAACATCAGCTGTTCAGAATAAACGCCCATTCACAATGAGATTTTACTATTAACAAGATTTAGCTTGCCCTAATTTAAGCCAATCAAAATTTTTTGTGTAATTTTTCCTCCAATGAGAAAATTCGATCATAATCTGATTGGCTCAAATTAACTCAAAATTTATTGGCACAAAATTTCGGTATCAGTACAAAGTTCATTGTAAGTGGGTCTCAAGTGGCCTTCTTCAAAGTCTTATTCAACAAGATATAAGATTAGTCCAGAGATTCTCTTTAGCTTTTGGGTTCCCAATCTCAATCAGTAATATTAAAACCATTATATTTGCTAATGGTACTACAGATCCTCCTAATCCACTCAACAATTTCTCGAGGGAGATCCCATGCTACAATTCAGTGAAGTTACTTAGTTTATGGATATATTCTAAAATGCAGTGGCATGAACATATTAATTTTTCGAAATCTTTGATTATTCAGAGACTTTGTATTCTGAAGAGACTTGCTGGGAGAAAGGGGGGATGTCATCCTAAACTTATATTGGATTTCTACAAGTTATACATTTGTTCAATTCTAGAATATGGGATCCAAGTTTTCTCAGCTCGTCACCCATCCTTATTTAAAATTATTGAATCTTTACAAAATTTTGCTATTCAAATAGCTGTGGGTGTGCATAAGCACTCCTCTGTCCAAGTTAGAAACATTGTCTGGATTGGTGTCCCTAAGTGAGAGAGCATCTGGTCTAAGGATTAAATATTTCTTGCAAATCTAGGCTTATGGAACCAAGCATGCTTTATATGCACATACCTTTGCTGGGAAATCAGCCTGTCCCAATACCCATCCATCATGGAACTAATTTCAACTTGAGGTCCCAAATTGGAATCAATACTCTCCTTATGCATATCCCTTTACCGAGTCCCCTCCGTGGGATATGAATCCACCAGGTTGCCAAGTAGAACTTATTTCAATTAATAAAAACCTGATTCCTAACTATGAGATCCAGACTATTTTGGCTGAACAGATCTCAAAGGCGTACCCTAATCATAGAAAAATATATACAGATAGATCTGTGCAGAGGAAGAGAGCTGGAGCAGGAGCATGTATCCCATCCCTGAACTTGAACCTCTATTCTCCTTTCCCATTGGGATCTTTCATTTTGCCTGCAGAATTACGTTCCTTTGGCCTGGCCCGGGCTGCACTTATAAATTATAACATAGAATCTGAAAATATACTCTGTCTCTCCGACTCTAAATCAGCATTACTATTGCTCCAAAATATTAATAGAATTGCCAATGACAAGGATTTATATAGTATTATAAGACATCTTCTTAATCTTACGACTAAGGGCAATCAGATTTACTTCCAACATGTTTCAAGTCACAAAGGCATCAAATATAATGATACGGCGGATTCTCTAGCAGCAAAGGCTTCAATATTACTCCCTAGTCTTTCCTCAGACTTCAATTCACAAGATATTATCAGGGAAAGATCTAATGTTACTCAGAGTAAATTAATTTTATCCCCGTTTCATACTAGACTAAACACTGTGCTATATTGCCGGCTAAAATCAGGTGCCCTTCTTCTAAATAGCTTGTTATTTAATTGGAAGCTACATCATTCCCCTTTATGCCGTGTCTGCTTCTCAACACATGAAACACTTCAGCATGTATTATTTGATTGCCAGGCTCTGAGTGAGGACACTATTTCTCTAAAGCGTTTCTGCTCCTTGGCTAAGATTCCAAATACTTATACTGCTATCCTAAATTCTAACCTGCCTTGGCATATTGATCGTAAGATATTTAAGGCATCTATTGATATCTTAAAGAGGAGACGATTTGTTTAGTGATTATTAAAGCATGAAGAAGTCAACTGAAAAGGAGATAATTTACTTATAGAATTTGATTGTGCAGATGAGATCGGGAGTGAGTAGGAAGAGCCATCTTGGTACCAGCCGGCCTAGTGGTTTTAAACTGCTGGGGACAGGCAGCTTGGGTACCCGCACTTCTCACAATCAATAATAAGGAGTTAATAAATATAATAGTGTGCACTAATTGTTTTCTGATTGGAGGATAATAGTGCTTCCAATGGCTAGTTTTTCTGATGAAGGAGTCAAAGAGGTGAAAGGAATTGATGATAGTCAATATACCTCTCTATAATTTTTGGAACTGGAAATGGAACCAGGACCAGAGATCAGAAACTTATTACTACACTAATATTACCAACTACAAAAATTAAATTAATTATTCTTATTATTATACTGAAAAGTTTTTTTTACGCTAGCACCAGTTTTGACTTGTAGGTTACCCATACTCTTTGGGACAAACTATGAAAAGGTTAAATAGGAATTAACTTCAACATAAGGAATCTTAGTCAAAAGGAATATAATTTTAGTTCTAGGTTATTAAGAGATATGACTTCCAAAACTTACCTTGGGTGGCAAATTTTTCAGAATTAATCTTGAAGATGTCATGACAACGATTTTGACTTTTCTATCCCTTTTTCAAGCTCTGCTGCCTCCTCCAAAGTTCAATTTAACTTAAAAAAGGAATAAATATTAAAACCCCGAGTTACAGTATCAAAAAACCACTTCATTTCACGACCTTTATATGTTTGCACTAAACAATGAAGATCAATTAGGAGTTGAGTCAGGCCAATATGGTACTTTCACAGATTATGACGCTTTTGTATTAGGGCTTACTATTTCATTATTAGTCATATCAGAAAAATGGTCAGATGCCATCAAGAAGATCAACAGTAAGAAAATTCCAATAATATATTTTTACATATGTATGGAAATTTGGATATGACGACCATATTTTTTTTTCACACTAAGTTTTTTTGTTTGTTTGTTTTTTTTTTGTTTTTTTTTCTAAAAGTTTGGACAATAGAAGCAGGTTACAGAAATGTTATCATAGGATATTTTCAAGTACATACATGAAATTACCAAAGTGGTTTCTTAGACCTGCAATTGCCAACTTTCGTTGTGTTTGGGCATGGTAACTTATTAAGTGGAAATAGGTGGGGGGAAGAGGAACAGGCACAAGAGTCTTACTTTCGGCCCTCACTCATGCAAATTGAATATCCTCGTATGACTCTTCGTTTAACAAGGCAAAGCATGTGCACATTGCATCTATGAAGACTCTGTCTTAAATTGGCTATTTGAATCATTTTAAATCTGAGGTTAGGGTCCATCCCAGTTTTATGAATCAAGTAATCCAAACCAAGCCAAACAAAACGAAATAGCCAATATAAAGAGAATTACTAATTAAAATAGAATGCAGCAGTGAAGTCTCTGTTTTAAGCATAAAAATATTTACATATTTTGGGAACCTTGGTCCATGGACAAGGGCCGTAATTTGGGAGAGTCGAAGGCTATTCATGAAATATTTCTTTAAAGTGGTATCATTTAGGCTTTTGAGGCTGTTGGTTCTAAATTTAACAATCTGAGAAAATTTTGAATACCAACTTTGGTCAAAATTAAAAATCCTTTGGAGAGAAATATGTGCTTAGTGGGAAATTTAAATACCAGAAATTACCTTACAAAACTAAAACAGCCAACATTACTATGAATGAAAAAATAGACAGAAGTCATAGTCGCCGATTGAGAAGAACTTAAGACAAACACGAACTACCACATATAGATATGGTGCCCCCTCCCCCAATAATACAGAATGGCATTTGCATTTTACTGAAAAGTAAAGAATTGCTAAATTTGCTCTTTACTTTTATTTGTTTTAATTCAATTATAACAAAGGCTTCATAAATAAGTATTGGTAGAATAGTAAGAGTTTAAAACTAATTGTAATCAGAATTGCCCCAAGATTCATGTTTACATACTTGCAGTATCCATGGAGCTTAAGCCCCTTCCCTCCCCAGCTTCAGAAACACAGGCACATTAGACCTCTTTCAACTTACAATTCTTCGTAAACCATTTAAGTGATGATCTTAAATAATCCAATGACTATACTAAACCATAACATTCATGGCATATAAATACTTTAACCAAATTATTTTTTATTTCCATTAATGTTGGTATTTAAGTGCTTTTAGAACAACCAATGACAAAAATGATGTTAAAATTGCATATGAGCGTGCTAAAACGAAACTCAGCATGTACCATATACTCTTCAAACATTGCCAGCAATTTCCAGAGAAGTTTATACGCAAAGGTTACTGAGGTTGTTGAATACAAGACAAAATATTACAACAAACAATTCCAAAATCAAACCATAGTAGGTAGCCTAGGATGAAGACAAGTTGTGTCTAATGTACATTAAAGTTGGCATAAAAGATACAACTGAAACTGCAATTTGAGCATATAAAACAGGATATGCAGCAAGCAAATTTGGAAAACAAATTCCAATTGATAGTTAAGAAATGGGAGGGTAAAAGTTGAAGTATGAACATCCTAAAATAAAATACAGCACATGGCCTAAATGTAGCTTACAGTTTCCACCTCAGTCTGCATTAAGGAATTTCTTAGCTTGTTCTTAATAAAATTTTCGCAATTGTCCTAGCAATAAAGACATTTTCTTTTTTAGTTTAATCTTGTTTATAGCAAATTGTTGTGTAATTGACCTGCAAATTTAAGGGGAAATTTATTTACTTCTAGTAATCATGAGCTACAACTGCAGATCCTTAGAATATTTATTTCAAAATATATAATTTGGCTTTGTTAATCTTGTATTCAGATTTAATGACTTTAAACGCCAGCATCAATTTTGGGGGACAAGGAGGTATGTGTCCCCTCGATTTCGAAAAGTATCTTTTTTGGTTTTTCTTTGAAAAGTATCTTTTTTGGTTTTTCATTGAAAAATGTCTTTTTATTATATTTCCATTGAATATATTATTGAGACAAAAAAATTGCCCCCCCCCCTCCTGATTTAAAAAAAAAATGCACTTTGCCCCCCACCCCTTGATTTTGAAAAAAAAATATACTTCGACCCTCCCCCAATATTTTCGTGAATTGACATCACTCCCTTTGAAAAACACACATGTGCATTGATTCACTCAGTATCTAGACACTGAGTTTCAGCATTCAATCCTTAGAACAGTAGTTGGAAAAGTCCTCACAGGTGTGCCACAAGCCCTACTGAAATGCCCCTAAAAATTGTTAGAAAGATTACAAAATCTATTCTTTAGAAATCAGCTTAGTTAGAATTATGAAAGACTCCATGCAGGCACATACATGAGATTTTGTTGTGCAGAGGGGGCAACATTTTGGAAAGGACACAACTTCGAAAAAGACAAAAAATAAGTTATTTGTAAGGACATTTTTTCTTGTATTATTCGAGGAATCATGAAAATATCAAGATTTCAGGAGAGGGAAAGTCTCCTCTGTCCCTCTGTATGCACCGCCTCCATGAATCAAGGTTTGGATGTCACCACTAAACAAACCGTTTTTTTTAATTTTCAGCTATTGAACATAATTTATTTAGTGAAATTATCTAATTCTAGGAATTTCAATTTTTAGGTTTAAATTGGTACTTTAAAATCTGTAATTTGAGCCACTGATTTTTTTTTTTTTTTTTTTTTACAACAGATTTGTATTAATATGAACAGAAACTGTACCTACACAAAAAAAGTTTTATCAGTTGACTCGTCTTCGTACCAGCATCCAGTTAACAGCTACTGATAAATAGACAAGTTTATTAGATGTTCTTCTACAAGCCCGTTTCACAAGATTCATGTACAATTTTTGAACTTATTCCTTGAAAGAAGAAAGAAGTTTAAATTAACGTGCAGTTAAATAAATAGTGTGACATCTCTAGCATATAAAATAATATTATTTAAAAGAACTTGTTATTTTTATAAAGGAAAATCAAAAGTACTAGATAAACAAGGTGAGGAAGGGTTACAGTTGAATATAATTTTGCCATTATCTTTTTAGTCAGGGTAGCCTACATTTTAAAGAAAAAAGTTTGCTATACGTTGCACCTATACTCTTTGTAATATTTATAAATGTAAGCAGGTGGGTGCTTCTAATATTTTGATTGCAGTTTATGTGTAAGTACATCATAGAACTACAAAATTCTTGCTTTATAATAAGAAAAAAGATTTTGTTAATCAGAACTATATGTTTCCTTCTACTTTAACGCAATTCATTCAATCATTTTCTTTGATAAAAAATATATTAACCTACTGTTTTTCATTATTCTATAACTGATCTCATCTCTGTTAGCTGATTTTGTTAATCAAAACTATACGTTTCCTTCTATTTTGAGGCAATTCATTCAATCATTTTCTTTGATAAATAATATATTAACCTATTGTTTTCTTATTGTATTACTGATCTCGTCTCTGTTAACTGATTTTGTTAATCAGAAATATATGTTTCCTTCCAGTTTTAGACAATTCATTCAATCATTTTCTTTGATAAATAATATATTATACTATTGTTTTTCATTATTGTATTATGGATCTCGTCTCAGTTAATTGATTTTGTTAATCAGTACTATATGTTTCCTTCTATTTTAAAGCAATTCATTCAATCATTTTATTTAATAAATAATGTAACTTATTGTTTTTTTATTATTGCATTACTGATCTCGTCTCTGTTAATTCTTCTGCTGCCTCCTTTATAACATCACGTCATCATAAAACAATCAGAAAAATTTCCAGTAGTTAGACAGCTCATCACCACTTCAATAAGTAAATCGCTGTAGAATCTTTATTAGCCTTTTGGGTTAAAATTTTGGATTAGAAAAACATGGGCCTCATGTCCTTCTGATCTGATGGACATGAATTGTCAGAAGGGACAACTTCTGATGGACATGGTTAGTTTATCAGTTACTTACAATATATGGTTCTAAAAAGCTTTTAATTCACTATGCAATTTTAAAAGCATCAGTAGAAATATTTCAATGCAGCCACTGAACCATTATTATGCACAAACCTGCAACAAACAACAGATGAAAACTGACAGAGTAAGCAAAAACAGTCACTTTTGTGCCAAAACGCATCAGTGGAAACTAAGGGTAAAATCTTAGTAAAAAATACGGCTAGCTAAAAGACAGGTCCAAAACAAGTTCAAGAACATAAAATTTCAAACTCTGTTATGTATTAACCTTTTACGATGGTAAAGTTGTCTCGATTTGAATCAATATTCACTCCGACTTTTAGGGTTACATCTCTTCGTTTCAATTAAGGAAAGATGGCAATTTTTTTTTTTTAATTTAAAATTCATTCAAAATTTTAAATTTTTTAATTCAAAATTCATATGATAAATATTATATACATGGAGTGAGCATAAAAGCCAATTCGCCTGATGTACCTATTGTTCATGCTTTAGAGTTTTGGTTATTTGGCTGAGTTGCTCCTTACTTATTTTTCAGTTTCTTGCCATTAACTAAATGATTAACTTATCAGGCTTGGAAACCACTCTTAGAAAGGGTATTGGTGCAGACATTAATTTTATGACAAATTTTTAAATATATTTCTGAGACCCATATTTCAAAACTTCAACAACTTGAGGGGATCCATTTTTATTGGTAATAAAGATTTCCTACTGAAAATCTGGAAAGCCATGACAGATGCAGCTGCTGATGAAGCTCACCTTGTATTTTTTACTGAAACTTTGTCATGTAATCCCCACAAACTGGCTCAATCATAGGGTCAGTCATGGCACTACACCTGTTGATACAGACTCCAGTAAGACCAAATCCATGTCTCTAGCTATTTTACTTTCATACTGTAAAACATTGTCAGGGGTAATATGTAATTTCTTGAAATGCAAATTGAAGTATGTAGCAATTGGTATGAGTGTGATCTGAACAAGGCCCATAAGGTGTTTTATCTAGCCATCCTTTCAGAGGTTCTCAGCAACATCTGGGAGTCCTTACTAAACATAATTTGCCAACTTACAGATTCAGCTGTACACACTGTGCATCAGCATAGATGGGTCCATGGACTGAATACATTATTCTTCTTCTTGACCATTTACAAAACAATTTTCTCTGTTGGATCTTTTCACCAGTAGATACCAAATAAAAAATAATATTGTCTTTAATATCAATATTTATGTTTTGAAATTTGATATCAATATATCATGCAATAGCCTGTACTGGTATTGATATTAAACCTCACCCAAGACTACTCACAGTTCATTACCATGAATTGTGTGATATGGCTCATTTTCTTGTTTCCACCATTATTTTTAGGCATACTTGACATGGGAAAAATGTCCCCAACTTTGCCCTCCCTCCAGAATTAGACAAAGTTATGCCACTGCAGGGCATCTGTTCCTCTCAGACCTTGGTTTATCCCCCAGGACCACAGTTTGCCCCCCAACTGAAATTAAGTTTCTTCAAAAGTTGGTAAGTAATTTTAAGTATTGGTAAGTAAAGAGCAGGGCGTTGAGGAGGAAAAGCCCCTTTCATATAGAGAGTAATTTCTGTTTGTTTTAAGTTTTAATGTCGCTCCTTACTTTCAGTTTTAAAAAAAACTTGTTTTTTTTATTTAATTTCTGAACGTTTTTGAATTCATGCATATTTTGATTCTCCACACATAAATAATCAGAACGAAATTTGCACATTTTTTTTTTTTTTTTTTTTTTTGGCTAAATGGCTTTCTCATAGTATTAGTCAGAAGATATTGAGAAAAACGAGCAGGGGTGGAGAACTAGCTGCCCTCCAACTTTTTGAATACTTAAAAAGGCAATTAGAACTTTTAATTTTTTACAAAAGTTTTCATTAGTAAAAAATATACATAACTTACAAATTAACTTACATAACGAACTTCTATATCTGTATGTTTTTATTCATATATTAGGGGGTTTGCCCCCTCGTCAATACCTTGCTCTTTACACTAAAGCTTAAATTTTGTCCCAATTCCTTAAGAATGACCCCGGAATCACAAAGGCCATAGAATAAATAGTTGATATTACTAAAAATACTTTAGCATAAAGAGCAAGGTATTACGACAAGGAGAACCCCTCATATGCATAATAATTTCTTTTTGTTTTAAGTTTTAATGCTACTCCTTACTTTCAGTTGAAAAAAACTTTTCATATTCATTTTTTCGTTGTTTTTTTTTTAAATAATGCTAGAAAATCCTGCGCCCCCTTCATTGAAATTATCTTCCTCTATGGAAAGATCCTCCCATTTATCCCCCCCCCCAACCAAAAAAATCCCCTGAAAAAGAATTCTCAATAACTATTACTATATGTAAACAATGGTCAAAGTTTGTAACTTGCAGCCCCTCCAATGGGGACTGTGGGGGAAAATTTTTTTTGGTCACTTAAAAAGGGCACTAGAACATTTAATTCCCATTAGAATGAGCCCTCTTGCAACATTCTAGGACAATTGGGTCAATACAATCATCCCTAGGAAAAAAACAACAAATGAACATGTACCTGCAATTGGTCTTCTGGCAAAAATCCACATTTTTATAGATAGGAGCTTGAAATTTCTACAGTGAGGTTCTCTGATATGCTGAATGTGACGGTGTGATTTTCATTAAGATTCTATGATTTTTGGGGGTGTTTCTTCCTATTTTCTAAAATAAGGCAAATTTTCTCAGGCTTGTAACTTTTGATGGGTAAGACTGAAATTGATAAAACTTATATATTTTAAATCAGCATTACAATGCAATTCTTTTGATGTAACCATTGGTATCAAAATTCCATTTTTTAACGTTTCAGTTACTATTGAGCAGGGTTGCTCCTTACTACAGTTTGTTACCACAAACTGTTTGATTCATTCATATTACCCAACCCCAACATTTCCCTTGGCTTCAGAACCCTGCCCAGTGCCTACTTTACACATTTTTATTTTCATTGAAGAGGGATTTTAAAAGCTAAAAAATGTATGCACTTCTGTAATATATATTTTCAAAACCTTGTGACAAAACTTAAGTTTCATCCAAAAATCTTGTCAAAACTAAGATAAGCCTACAAAATTCAAGTATCCACAAAAGCAGGTCAGTTTTCTTGGTAAATGTTTAATTTCATCACAAGCTGTATAAAGTGTGTATTACTGCATAGGCTATAGGAATATTCTGATGTTTGCATATAGTTTCTTAGTCTAATTAGAGAAACACATCCATTTTTTAGCTTTCTCCTACTTTCTTTAGCTTTCTCCAATCCCTCTCCAACAAGACTAAGAATGCATAAAGTGGGCTTGCTTACATGTAACATTACCTATAGAGCAAAGCATATCAGTCCATGAGCCCCACAGGCAGCAGGGTGAGGTCTGTATTCCATATTCATTCAACAAAGAGTGATAAAACTCAAAAAAGAGCTAAGAGCTCATATGGCACTTGTGACAAGGTTGGAAGAGCCAAGAGCTCATATGGTATGAGCTCTAGCAAAATTCTAAGAATCAACAGATTGCTTTAAAAGGAAAATCAGAGGCTTAATGCCAGTTGGGATTTCAAATAAGAGCTCTAAGTCACGAGGTCCTTCTGAATATCAAAATTCATTAAGATCCAATCACCCACTTGTAAGTTAAAAATACCTCAATTTTTTTAGTTTTCCCTCTCCCTTCAGCCCCCCAGATGGTCAAATTGGTAAAAATGACTATATCAAGTCAATTTGTAAAGCTCCCTGACACACCTACCAATTTTCATTGTCCTAGCATGTCCAGAAGCACCAAACTCGCCAAAGTGCTGAATCCCAACACCTAACTCCCTCAAAGAGACTAGATCCAGTCCAGTTATGTCAATCATGTATCTACAATAGCCTATTTATAATCGTTTTCCAAGATTTCCGATTTCCTGCTCCAATTCCCCCCATTGTCAACAGATCTGGTCAGTATTTTAAATAAAAGCTCTGAGACATGAGTTCCTTCTAAATATAAAATTTCATTAAGATCCAGTCACCTATTCTTAAGTTAAAAATACCTCAATTTTTCTAATTTTTCCAAATTAACAACCCCCCCAAAGAAAAAGGATCCGTACCAATTATGTCAATCTTGTATCTATAACTTGTGCTTATTCTTCCCATCAAGTTTCATCCTGATCTCTTCACTCTAAGCATTTTCCAAGATTTCCAGTTTCCGAGATTTCTGTTTCCCCCCTCCAACCCTCTATGTTGCCAGATCCGATTCGAATTGAAAATAGAGCATCTGAGACGTAATATTCTTCTATATATCAAGTTTCATTAAGATCCAATCACACATTTGTAAGATACCTTGGTTTTCATATTTTCCAAGAATTCCAGTTCCCCCCTCCAACTCCCTTCAATGTCACCAGATCTGGTCAGGATTTAAAATATGAGTTCTAAAGCACAAGATCCTTCTAGATATCAAATTTCATTAAGATCTGATAACCTGTTTGTAGGTTACTAATACCTAATTTTTTTTTTATTTTCCAAATTACCCCCCCCCAACTCCACCAAAGAGAGTGGATCTGGTCTGGTTATGTCAGTCACCTATCTTGGACTTGTGCTTATTCTTTCCACCAATTTTCATCCTAATCTCTCCACTTTTAGCATTTTCCAAGATTTCCAGTCCCTCTCCCCTAATGATACTGGATCCAGTTGGGATTTAAAATAAGAGATCTGAGTTTTGAGGTTCTTCTAAATATGAAACTTCATTAAGATGTGATCACTCTTTTGCAAGTTAAAAATACCTCATTTTTTCAGAATGAACCCTCCCCCCCCCCTCCAAAGAGAGCAGATCCATTTCAGTTATGTCAATCCCAAATCTAGGACTTGTGATTATTTTCCCACCAAGTTTCATCCTGATCCCTCTACTCTAAGCATTTTCCAAGAGTTTAGGTTCCCCCCACCCCAACTTCCCCTTCCCCAGATCTGGTCAGAATTTTAAATAAGAGCTCTGACAAATGATATCTTTCCAAAGATAAATTCCATTAAAATCCAATTACCCCTCCATAAGTTAAAAATACCTCATTTTTCTATTTTTTCAGAATAAACCCTCCCTCCCCCAACTCTCCCAAAGAAAGCAGATCCATTCCGGTTATGTCAATCATGTATCTAGGACTTGTGTTTAATTTTCCCACCAAGTTTCATCCTGATCCCTCTACTCTAAGCATTTTCCAAGATTTTAGGTTCCCCTCAATTCCCCCCAATGGGGGGGGAATTGGAAAAAAAATTCAATTCACTTCTTCTCCCTCTAGAGGGAGAAGAAGTGGAAGTGGGCACTTTAAAATACCTTCCCGGGACATACTTTAGCCTGTAGATTCATCACTGAAAGTTTCATTTTCCTAACCTTAACCCTTTCCAAGATAGCAAGAAGTCAATTAACTAGAATTTTACTGAATCTAATCCTAATCCGTTTCTTTTTTTAATCTAATTTCTGTCTCATAATTAATCTTAACTGAAATTTCCTTCTAAGGGGAAAATTTAGCCTAGGTTTTCAATGCATTTTCAAAGTTTCATTCTCCAGACTTAACTACTTTTCAAGATCACAAAATGACCCCTAAAGTGGAATCTACCAATTTCAATGCTGAATATTAGCCTAGATCCTCCATAGGTTGAGCAGCCAAATTCATATGACAAAGATGCAGGAACAGCCTTGGCTACACAAGGATACTTAAGGTCACTTAAGCTACTTGACTATTGTAAAATTAAGAATACCTTATACTTTCTTCTAAATTTTCTATACTTTTACTCAATTTTTTTCCCTTCAAGGCAACTAAACTTGATAGCCTACTGATTGCAAAGTTACAGGTTTGCCAATTATGAGTAATTACACGTGACTTTTCTTCCTTTCTTTCTCTCCCTTGTTCTCTTACTTGTCCGATTACTTGTCTGACTAATCCATGCGTTTTGTGAGACGCATATGACGTCCGAGGTTACCCGGATTATCCTTTCGAGCGCTCAGTATTACTTGTCCGTGGGCTTGCACTTTTTAATCCCTAAAAAAAAGATTATTGAGCACTACATGGTAAAGATGAATTCTATAAGTGTTTAGTTCATTCAGGTTTTTTGCAATGTGTTAATATTTGTGATTTGGTAAAATTTATTATATTTAGTTTACGTATTGTTGCTAAACAGAGGGATATATTAACAGGATAAGTTTGTTTTGGTGTTACTTGGTTGTTTTACATTTGCTGTTGTTTTTTTTTTTCTTTCATAGGCATGTATTTTGGGGGTGATACCTGACACGGGGATGCCATGGGTATTCTGTGGTAGCCACAACACTTGGCTGGGTAGAGAATTTAAAGTGGCGAAACCCTATAGGCCAGTGTATTCTCCTGATGAGCCCTTGTGTTGGGTTGTTGCCTCTGAATTATTTGTCTTTATTATTTTTCCTATTGTTTGGTAAATGACAACTTTTACTTATTGACGACATGACTGCCTGTCCATGGATTATTCTTTATGGTTGATTGTGTATGGCTATGCTGTTTGACCTGTGTGATTGTATGGATGAGTAGGGTTAAGGCCTCATTCAAGTGCTGGTCTATATTAATCACTAATTTAGGAAAACAGTCTTCCTTTTCTCCTTCTGTCTCTTTTTTTTTGTGTGTGTGTTTGTGCTGTTGCATTGGTGATTTCTCTTTTCATGATATTTTTTTTAAATGGATAAACATGTGAAATTGTTCAGTCTAGAGAAAAGACAAGGAAACTGTAAATATTGGAAATAATCTTAGCTTTTCAGTGACCTGTAAGTAATCTTATGCATATTCCTTAGGATCTAAAGAGTTTTTGGTGTTCTAGGCCTGTTGTAGAAGTTTAGTTGTTTATTATAACCCAAGCACCTATAAAAGAAAAAGTGATAGGCTATGTACAAGCAAGCAAGCAATCACTCACACAAGGAAGAATAAATAAAGGCACACTATAAATAAGACACTAATGCAAGCAAAGCAAGGTGAGTATTCTACACCTGTCTTGCATAGGCTAAGCTTCATAAGGAGGCAGAAGAAAGTTTTTTGGTTATTAAAAAGGCTAGTTCTTAGGCAGGCAGCTATCACATTGGTGAGTTAGTCAAATATTACTATATCAAACAGGCCTAGCCTCTAAACCATCCTATAATTTTAGTTGGAAAAAATTTAGAATGATTAGGCCAATACCTATGTTTGTTAAGATTGCTATTTAAACTGGATTTTTAAGGTAAAGTAGGGGTAAAATTTTACTTTAGCTACTTTTGGCTATCTTTGAAATGTGTCTACAGGCTAAAGTATGTCCTAGGAAGGTATTTTGAAGTACTTTCTTCTACTTCTTCCTCTAGAGGGTCCTGAAATTTTTGGGCACCTTATTATTTGGTTATCAGTCTCTTTTTCTCTGGCCTTAGTTCTGAAAAGACAATTCCTGTTGATTGAGCAGAACTTCAAGCCATAACACTGTTTTTTCTAATTTTAGAAATAATCTTTAATGCCACCTCATTATAGGTTAAATATATGGCTTATATTATTTATTCTCCATGAATTTTTGTTTTATTTTATTTCAATGATGTCAGTTGCTTTCTGTTAAAAATACATATATTTTTTTTCACATCAAGCTTCTTCTTTTGTGAAAAAATGTGAACTGTTTTTCTTTTTACATGTTGTATAAAATGTAAAGGAATACCTGGACCTTCATTTCATAGATTCAACTAAAAGTCTCTGAGGCATCTTATATCAAAATGCATCTGACACATTTTAATGTTTTTTATTTAGATGACATAGGACACCATTAAAGTTTTGCATTTGCTTTGCTAAAATTGTCTTGAAAAGTGCCAAGTTTAGAGAGTTATGTTAATATTCTTCTTGCTGATCAGTATAATTGTTTTTAAAATTGCTTCTGTTTAAAGCATTTTAGAGAGATTCTGAGCCAACCATGAGTATATAGTTGTCATAAATGATTTTTCTCAAATGGGCTAGTGGAAAACAAATAGAACATATAATTTCTCTTTTTTTATTATTTCAAGACTAGAATATTACAAAATTAAGCATTCATATTGCTGATTGTATCTTAAGTAAATACAATCCCTGATGGAGTTTTGTTGATATCTGTCTTAAAATTTATTTGTCTTAATAAAATACATATTGTTTGTGGGACAGCAGTGAAAAATGGGAGCAACTATGACTTAAGTTGTTTTTTTTTTTAATATTTTCTTTTTCCAAATAATTTTTGTTCTCTGGTGACATTTGTGTTCCTTCCTAAGTGGCTGGCACTCTAGGTTGAGAATCCTTTATCCAAAGGGCACAGGTTTAATTCCTGGCGTTAGCAGTTTACTTGGTTTGGGACAAAGGTCAGTGACGTGACTCTGTAAGTTCAGCCAGAATTGGCCCAAACTTAACAGGTTACCTAGAGAAATCTGGGGTCAGTAAGCAGGAAGTGCATGCAAAAGCATAGGATGACTGGCCCCTAGCTTCCTATTGCACTTCCTGGCTAAAGGACCACCTGGTCCTTTACTAGGCTTCTGACTTAGCAATAGAAGCTTTCTTTTAAACCCATTAAATATAAGTACAAAGGAAGAAATGCCAGTAAGGAGGTCCTTCCTTTTCTCTGAATTGTTGATGTACAGACAAGAGAGTAGGTCATAAGAGGTGGCTGGTGAATGTTTTGCAAGGTTTAAAAATTTAGGGCAATTGCTCAGGTTGGCAACTGAGCACAAAAGTAAAATTTTGTGTATGTAATTTTTACACCAGGGTTACGAAGTAGGTCAAAACTTGCAAATGGAACTGTGGTATGACTAATTAATTTGTAAGAAATGTATATCAATTTAAAGATTAAAAAAATCATGTAGAAAACAAACAAGACAAATAAATAAAAGTATCCCTTTACAACCATTTAATGAAGTGTCACAAATGTAGATCATCCCTAAGATTGAAATGAACAAAGCTTCAATTATGAATCTGTTTTCTTTAAACAGACTCAAGGGGCAAACCTCCAAGCTATTACAAATTCAATCTCACTTTTGGCCTCTTTCCTTTTCAATGGGAACTTTCTTTGGATTCTTTTCAACTAAGTAAAAACAGTAGGGACAGGATCAGGTATAAGTGACCTGAAAATCATGCAGCTATACTAATAATTGGTGAATTTTTTGTTGTTCATATTTTTGATTTACAAATAAAGTGAACATACCCATTGATGCCTTGTTTATGTTCTTTACAAACATAATAAGGACTTTAATTGCAAGTTTTTGAGCTCTTGAAAATGACCAAAATATACCCAAATAGTTCTTGGGTATAAAAAAGCTTAAAACATTGGTCTCAAATTTACTGTTTCATTATTAATCCATTTTTTAAATGTTGTATAATCTATGAGCACTGATTTTCTGCAATTAAGTTGGATTAATAAATTTTACAATATTATGCTGTTTTATTCTTCTTTGATGCCAAATTTTCCATTAAAGTATGTGTTTTTGGTCATTTTTGACAAAATAATGTATGTTTTTAACTGCCAAAATTTGTTAGGTTAAGTAAGGTCGAAAAGTGCTTAAACTTGAACTAGCAATATAAGCAATTATTATATTTGTAAAGAACATACAAAAAGGCATCAAGGGGTATATTCACTTTATTTGTAAGTCAAAATATGAACAACAAATTACCCCTAACATGCCTAATTTGCAAATATATAGCCCAAATTATATTTCCAATGTTTTCTGCCACCTTTTACTTGTTTTTCCAGTTCTTGTTTCGCCACAGTTGCTTCAATTAACAGGTACTAGGGTTGAGGGATAGATTGGCAGAATCAATAGAAAATATGTAATTTCAGCTATAGATTTCCATATTAGGAGGGTTGGGGCTAAAGTAGAGCAAGGCTGCATGTAGAATGTGTTAGCTATAATAATTATGTAAATTATGAAGAATCATCTTTTTTTAACAGGTTGTCTTCTATAGGTCTACCGGTCCTTCTCTTGGCTTATACCACATCAAGCATTATATAACCAGAGAAGAATAAGTAGCAAAAAGCTATATATACATAAGCACATGTTATTTAACAATGACTTCTCTAGTGCTTAACTATGACACCTTAGTAATATTGACAAGAAATGAGTAGCGTAAGACAACCGGTACTGGGACACTTTGATCACTCTGCCTATTCTGGGACAAAATCTTTAATTGGATTACAACATGTCCAATACTGGGACAAAAGACTTTCATCTTAGACACCCAATCTATATATTTTTCTGGGTTGCTTCCAAAAAACCCGTTGTCTTTTTTCCCAGCATTGGACATTAGGCTTAAGTTATGATTTAGTTAAGGGAGTTATCCTAGAAGTTGTCCATCAGGGTCCAACACCCTATACTTAAGAAAGGATAGCACTGCTGAATACATGGATGACTTCAGATCTCTATAAAAGCTGGAAAAGGAAAAGTTATTTGTGGAAGCTTTACAAGGTTCATCATCTGCAGCTCATCATCAACGGTTCACGGCCTATAGGAGTAAATTTAATTCTCTCTGTTGGAAGGCAAAGTCTCTGTATTGTCATTGGAAATTTTCTGAACGTTTAAAGGATGTTAGGAAGACATGGTATTTAACTAATTCTGTTCTTAGACCTACTCCTTCTTTTCCTTCAGTTCCAACTACGCTCATATTCAATGATAAGAACTGTCCAGGGAGAAGAAGATTTTCAGCTAGAGCTTACCTCTGACTTTGCTAATATAGGGAAGACAACGGCTTCCTCTGCAACTTGTCGTTGTAATTTCAGATCTTATCTTGGACCCTCATGTTTAAAGTCAATAGTCTTGAACTCTGTCTCTGAGTTTGAGGTAGCTTGTATCGTGAATACTCTTAAAGGATAACCGTTTAGGGCCTGACAGAATTCCTACATGGTTTATCGCTGCCATCCTGCCAGCTATTCTGTCATCATTAGTTAAGCTTCTCAATCTGTCTTTCAAGATAGCAATTTTTGATGAATATCTCAAGCAAGCCAAGGTTATACGTCTTTATAAAAGTTATTCTCAGAGTAATCCCACTAATTTTAGGCCAATTTCTCTCTTATCTGTTTTCAACCAAATTTTTGAGAAGGTTACGCTATCCAGGCTTTTTAGTTTTCTGGATGCAAAAGAATTTTTGCATTATTTCCGGTTTGAATTCCAAACGAATCACTAAACAGAGTATGATTGCGCAGCCCTCTTGGATTTCATTCATTCGGCAATCTATTCTGGTCTACATTATTACATTATATTTCTTGTGTTACATTATTACATTATTTCTTGTGTTTCCTTTGTCTTTCATCATCCATCTTCCAAAATCTTTTCAAAAAACTCCTGTGTTTATTTCTGATTCAGCTCCATATAGCCTTTGTTCTTTATTTAATATTGGCATTGCTCCTGCCCCTACTATTCAATCAGATTTCAATGCCCTCATGCTTGTCAACAGATCTGGCATCCACTACCTTCTTTAGTACAGAGATGCCACTGGTTTGAGACTTCTAAACCGATTTTAAGGACCATTTAGTTAAGAATCAAACAGATTTATATTTTCTTTTTCTTTTCCTCTTTGGAGTTCATGTCCCCTGAGTGTTTGTTTCATGGTATATGGTTGTCTTCTCTGCGCTTTGACTCCCAAACCTCAGGTATGTTTTCTTTTTAATCTTATACATTATTTTGCTATTGTTCTCTTCTATTATTGTTGTTGCTTATATTGTATTTTTTTTAATCCCCCTTGTATCCTTGGCCATGGAGCCTTTCGAGGGGGAATAAGAGAATTTTATTTTCATTTTCTATTTATTGGTGAATAAACTCTGAACTCAGAAGCCTATTTACTTTTATTTGGCTGTTACAGAAAATGATTCTTCAAATGAGAATATTGTTTGTGACATTACTTCAAATAAGCAAATTGAAACACGCAAATTGAATAAATAGTATTATTGACTTTATAAGGCGATATAAAAAAATGAAGTTCAATTATATTGTTGAAAATATGACCCTGACTTTGCATGCCAAGATGAGTACAAGTGAAATCCTGATGAGTTGTCGCTGCTTATCATTACCAATGGCTACCTATACATGGAAGAAGAAATCTAAGGAATGAAGGCTTTTAAAGTATTTTACTCCTAGGGTTGAAATTTATATTATACAGGTAAAAGAGGGCATTTTCAACTAGAAAGTCGGCTAATCGAGAATTTTCTACATAAATGCTGAGAAACTCACTGTAAGGACATCCATGACATCGAAAATAAAATATAATAGTGAATGAAAAACGCAGCTTTTGGTTGATAAGTCTTTTGCTCGCTTCCTATTTTTAATAATAGATTTTTCACTTTGCTCAAGAGAGTTTTTAATGTGTAGAATGCATACAGTAGATCAAGAGGATCATTCAATATTCTTCGCTGTTTGGAAGATACATAGCCAATATCTCGTCTTTACAGTTGACGGACTACTATTATCAATGATAAGGGTATTGTTAAAGATTTGATTATAGTCAAAGAAATCCAAATGTATGAAACAGGATTTCAGTTTGGACGTATAGGGATCCAAATTGAGTACATTGAATATTTGATTTGTGTTCATGGTTCTAAGTCTAAAAGAACACTGTTATCAGGGGTAATTTTCCAATAGGTTTCAAATTGATTTAATGAGATTAATGCTATACTCTCCGGCAACGGTTCAGCAAAGGTTAACTCTAAATGTTCTATCCCTGTTCAGATAATATTCACATCTTGAGTACAAGACAAATCCAATACAGTAATACCCTTAGTTTTTGCAGACACTTCATCGGCTATACTATTTTCAAATGGTTGTGAATCTTGAACCAGGAATTTCATTGTAAAGTCATATAGGGTACTCTGGGATTCATAAAAGGATATATTGGGGAGTGGAATTCCATTTAATTTGCATACTTTACACATTTCTAATTGACAAATCGGTGTAGGTACATGAACCCATAGCAGTATGTCGTTGATTCGTGATTGTATGCGGAACAAGCGGTTTGATATCATTTCCGCTAGGTCTGAAGTTTTCAATTACCAAAGCAATAGAAATCATAGTCTGTTGTTTTCATACAGGAAGTATTGCTGAGGCGAGAGAGACTGTTAAATCATTTGCAATGGCAACTACTTTTTGCAAAATAAAATGGGAAGGAGCAAGATGAAGCTTTATATCAATCTTTGCATTGGGAGGCATCCATGGAGGAATATCCAATATTTCAGGATTTATTGACCTAACCAAGTTTAAATCTTTGGTTGTCACATCTTTAAGTATATTGGTAGTGTCAATGTCCGTTCTATATTCATATCGAATGGCTAAACCTCTCAGTTTTTCACTGGATATTGGAGTCATCAGCATGAATTGTGTATAACTTGCATTGTTTGAAAGATTTTTCCTTGTGCTTACCAACATTCCATTTATTTAGACACAAATTTGTCTAAACAAATTGTACAGTACAAAATTTTAGTAGGATAGCCCCTCGTGTCCACTTGGTTTTTCATGGTTAGATTTTTTGAAAATCATATGCAAATCTATAAATGTAGAAGTCAAATCTGTGAAATAGTTTTCACTTGAGTAAATTTGAAAATGTACATTTTCAGTGAGCAGTTGTTAGGGATAAAAATTGTTCATAGTAACCATGTTTTACACTCACATCAACGTTTTTTGCATTGAAAAGATTTAGATGAGGTGACTGATGGCTAGATTCTTTACGTGGTAAATATACCATTTCTAGTAAAAGAAATCCTTTTTCAATCTAACAATTTTTACTGTTAGTTTCTTTTTCTTCTTTGTCAAGAGTGATGTTTTTTGCTTCTGACCCGAGTTGAAAGTGATGAGTGCCGAGATGTTTCTTACCCTTTTTAAATCTTTTCCACTTTGTCACGATTTCAATCGCTTGACGGGGGATTGCGCCCCGGACCTGATATTTTGTGATACACTCTTTAAAATCCTTCCCAGAACGAATCTTCCAAACGAAAACAAAATCAATACGCACCTTTGGGCTAGATGAAACTTCGATCACTTTAAATGGTATCTCAATCGGGGAGGGCCAGATTTTCAAATATCTAGGTTCCCTAACAAATTCTAAGGGCAAAGCTCTAAGTAAAATACAAAGCCGTATCTCCGCCACCTGGGCAGCATTCATTTAGCTTTGCAAGTGTCTCTGGTTACGAAATGAAATCCCCCTTTAAACAAAGCTCCGTATATATAACGCGGTGGTAATCTCTGTACATCTTTATGGCTGCGAAACGTGGCCCCTCGGAGCCGGGGAAGCTAGTGACCTGAACGTCTTCCACTACAAGTGTATGTGCTGTATTCTTGGCCTGTGTCTCTGACCGCGTCTCTCAGAATGATGTCATCAGAAGAAGATGTAGTGATATACCACTTGTCTCAGACGTTGTCAAAGCGAGACGACTACGGTGGTTCGGGCATACACTGCGCCGACCGAATGACTCCTTCGCCAAACAGTGCTTGAAACGTCAACCCTTTACGCACTGCAAGAAGAAGCCCAGAGGACAGAAAATACATGATTATCGACAGTTAGAGCCAACCTCCTGCCAATGGAATGTTTCAAGAAGGACGGGCATAACTGGAATAGACAGTGGATTCAGTTGATCGAGCCAGTCGCACTTGAAAGAAAACGATGGAGGGACGCTTTTCGGCAAATTCTGGATGCCACGATTGGCCTGGACAAAGCTCGAACGTGACCCAAGTACAAGTACATAATCATGAAATCACCGAGTCTGTCATTTCCCATTGTCAATCGCAGATAATCCTTCACACGTTCTAATGTTGATAAGAATCATTTATAACCGGCAGTGATCATAGGTAAAGTAGCAGCTAGCTTCATCAATTTTAACACTGCTGGACAGTAAATTGGGAAGTCAGATAAAATCCTGATAGCTTGGAGTAGCTCCATTTTAAGTGTCCCATTTTGAAAGATGCATCATCAATACTTATGCCATCAACACCGAGAATCACTTGAAAATGACACATCTCCCGGTCAACTTTCGAAAATTCGAGAAAATCAGGACTTGAAGGGTAGAAGGGTCATAAAGCATCAAACAGAGATATATTTTGCATTAAATTTCAGTCCATCTGGCTCGTGAAATGGTCTATAGCCTCAAAGTACAGAATTTTACTGGGATCTGACTGAACTAGCGGACTGATATTGTGTTTACTGGTTGTTGAATTTACTAGAGTCTTTGAGACGATCAGAAACGACTTAAATTCTCTCGTTCCGAGCACTGGTCTCAGATTTTAGAGACTTTGACTCCTGGATATCGTGTAAAGCCAAGAATTTAGTTATTTTTGCTAAAGTTTTTATTTGTTATCATTTCTCAGCTTTTGGAGTGGCTCGTATGTCCTAAAAACTGTTCAAGGGCCTTATAAATCGGCCAACTTTCTGTTTGAAGTTATTCTAACAAAGTATTTCTAGTGACTAACACTTTTTCCATTATTTGCAAAATTGAGACGAAAGAAGCGGAGTTGATTTAATAAGAGGCCGAAATGATTTAATAAGGCAATGGGAAGATGCAGCGAAGCAGAACGTTGAGCAATTATGCAGAATTTAATTTAATTCCTTTCCTGATGCTTCTTCACTGGGAGATTATTATTTAGCCCATCTAGGGTCTAACGAACAGCAGATCGCCTTCAAACAGGGTGAGGGGGTATAAAGAAAGATTTAAGGGAAATTGGAACTTCCTGGTAGGGTGTAAAGAAGGCAGCTTTGAATAGCTTTGGATGGGGGTGGGGAATGTGTAGCCTTATTGGCCCCAGGCGGTTTGATGCCCCAGTAAATTGTTAGTAGCAGTGGTAGTATCGTAAAAACTGCCAAAAAATATAAATTTGAGGGTATTTTGCTTAAAAGACACAATGCAAATCAGAAACGACGTCATAAATAAACTTGTAAGAACTAACTTGAATGGAATAAAGCTGTAAATTGGTTTCATCAGGAACATTTTGCCCATGGATAGTGTGGACCTTCCATTTTTAATGGACATGATCAGCATTTAACTAGTTATTGTGACTTCTTTAGTTCAGTTAACTATTTTCATGTTAAATAAGTTCAAGAAACTAAGACAAATAGTGCTGACACCCCCATGCCTTCTAGATATTACATATATAAAAAAGAACAAGTTTTTTTAATGAAAAGTAAGGAGCGACTTTAAATCTTAAAACGAACAGAAGTTACTTCGTATATGAAAGGGGCTGCTTCCTCATCAACGCCCCGCTCTTTACCATAAAGTTTTTTACTGTTTCAATTTCATCATTTTTAGTTTTTTTTTCTTTTTCAGTTTACATACAGCTCAATCCTTATAATGACGTCACTCGACAGACAGACAGACAGACAACTTCCTATCTATATATATATATATATATATATATATATATATATATATATATATATATATATATATATATATATATATATATATATATATATATATCTATATACTAGCTGTTGGGGTGGCGCTTCGCGCCACCCCAACACCTAGTTGGTGGGGCGCTTCGTGCCCCCCAAGCCCCCCCGCGCGCGTAAGTCGTTACGCGCCATATTATTTACGCGCCATTGTAGTTGTGCCCCTGTGTCCCACCTGTGAATATAGATAGATTTATATATGTGTTTCAAACTACGTAAAAATTGCGAATATACAACATTCTTGGCTTTCCCATTGTCTGTCCATATACAAAGCCGTATGTACTAATAATGGCGTCATATGCAAACGCTCTTTTTACAAACAAACAAACATGCATACACACAACTCGTTTTTATATAGATAGATAGATAGATAGATAGATACAATACAAATTAACTACGTAAAACTTGTGAATATACAACAGTCTTCGCTGTCCCATTGTCTGTGCGTATAAATAGATTGTCAGGTTTACCGACCCTCAAAGATGCAACATACAATTGTACATTGGTAAAGCAATCTGTATTAAGATCTATACCGCATTTTTCTAGTGATTACCCTTGAGCTTTGTTGATGGTGGTTGCAAATGCTAATCGAATTGGGAATTGCAATCTTTTAAATTGAAAAAGCAGATCCGTTGGAATCATGGGAATGCGAGGAATAAGAACAGCCTCACCCTCATAAGGCCCTGTCAAGATTGTGGCCTCTATTAGGGTTTCCATTGTTTTTTTTACGGCAAGTTGCGTGCCATTGCAAAGCTTTGGTGGGTTGATATTTCTTAAAAGTATTATTGGTACGCCTATTTTTAGTTGTAGCACGTGTGGTGGAAACCCTGAAGGATCTATGGAATTTAAAAATTCAGATGGATAATTAACCGCTTCATTTGGTTCCAAAATACAAATTAACTGCGTAAAACTTGCGAATAAACAACATTCTTCGCTGTCCAATTGTCGCTGCATATAAATAGATTGTCAGGTTTACCGACCCTCAAACATGCAACGTACAATTGTCCATGGGAAAAACAATCAGTATTAAGATCTATACCACATTTTTCTAATGATTGACCTTGAGCTTTGTTAATGGTGATTGCAAATGCTAATCGAATTGGGAATTGCAATCTTTTAAATTGAAAAGGCAGATCCATTGGAATCATGGGAATGCGAGGAATAAGAACAGCCTCACCCTCAAAAGGCCCTGTCAAGATTGTGGCCTCTATTAGGTTTTCCATTGTTTTTTTTACGGCAAGTCGAGTGCCATTGCAAAGCTTTGGTGGGTTTATATTTCTTAAAAGTATTAAAACAATATTGTTGATTTCGTGGACGTCTATATTTTTGGGTGCGAGAATCGCTCTTTCACTTAGCCATTTATTATTTTTATAATTTTTTAGAATATTCGGAAATACCTTTTCAATCAATTCATTTTTGGACGTCACTAAATTACAGAAATCAGCAGGTAGTTGTATACGTCCTGAAATTGAGTCTACTGGGAGCTTTCTGTTTCCCATTGCCAGCAATTGATCTGAAAATGTTTGACCAGAGTCATCGTTTTGCAATCGGACACGCATATTTGTAGTTAATTTTAATGTTTTTACGTGTGCCCATAAATTAGAATTTTTCAGGCAAGAATTCATTTCGTCTGCAGGAGTTGATCTAGGTATTATAGGTAATGTTTGCCTGAAATCTCCCGCAAGCAATATTAATGTGCTGCCAAAGGGTTTCGACTTCCCTCGCAAATCTTTCAAGCATTGATCCAGAGCCTCGAGCGATTTTTTGTGTGCCATTGTGCACTCATCCCAAATAATAAGTTTGCATTGCTGCAATACTTTACCCATCCCAGATGATTTGGAAATATTGCACGTGGGAGTTTCTGTAGAATGCAAGTTCAGAGGCAATTTCAAAGCGGAATGAGCAGTTCTTCCACCAGGCAGCAATGTTGCGGCTATTCCGGACGACGTAATTGCCAACGCTATATCATTTTTTGATCGAATTGATGCCAGAATCAGTTTTATCACAAACGTTTTACCAGTACCTCCTGGCGCATCCAAAAAGAAAATTTCTCCAACGTTGTTATCGACACAATGCATTATCGTATCATAAATGTCTTTTTGTTCCGACGTTAACTTGGAAATGTTATTTTGTACATACGACAATAGATCACTCGTACTGTAACTTTGTTCACGATCCAATTCTACACATGTCGAAACAGCAGCGATACGGTTAGGTGAAGGCATTCCCAAATCCTGAAGAGGTTTGTTTGCCATACGTACGCACAAATCTTCTATAACAACTAAAGTGTAGTTATAAATTTCTAATGTAAAATCAAAAGTCATATCTGACGTCTCTAACTGTTTTCGATGGAGTATATCTTCGGACATGACGTCAGTCAACACAGAAACATGACGTCACCTGATCCACAGACAGACAACTTATTTTTATATATATAGATATATATATATATATATATATATATATATATATATATATATATATATATATATATATATATATATATATATATAAATAAGTTGTCTGTGTGTCTGTGTGTCGAGCGACGTCATGTTTGTTTGTCGACTGACACAAAAAACGACCGGGACACAGGGAATATAAATGACGACCAGGACACAGGGACACAACTACAACGGGGACACAGGGGGGTATATAAATGATGACGGGGACACAGGGAATGTTCGATTAGCAAGCACCATCGACAAAACTCAATGGCTATCGTTAGAAAAATGCGGTATAGATCTGAATACGTATTGTTTTCCCATGGACAATTATATATATATATATATATATATATATATATATATATATATATATATATATATATATATATATATATATATATATATATATATATATATATATATATATATATTTATATATATATAAATTATATATACATATAATTATATATATATATATATATATATATATATATATATATATATATATATATATATATATATATATATATATATATATATATATATATATATATATATATATATATATATATATATATATATATATATATATATAAATTATATATACATATAATTATATATATATATATATATATATATATATATATATATATATATATATATATATATATATATATATATATATAATATATAATATACATATATATATATATAATAATATATATATATATATATATATATATATATATATATATATATATATATATATATATATATATATATATATATATATATATATATATATATATATATATATTTATATATATATATATATATATATATATATATAAGTTATAAATACATATAATTATATATATATATATATATATATATATATATATAATATATATATAAATATATAATAATATATATATATATATAATATATATATATATATATATATATATATATATATATATATATATATATATTATAATATATATATATATATATATATATATATATATATATAATATATATATATATATATATATATATATATATATATATATATATATATATATATATATATATATATATATATATATATATATATATGTATATATATATATATATATATATATATATATATATATATATATATATATATATATATATATATATATATATATATATATATATATAATGCTGTTGGGGTGGCGCGCCACCCCAACAGCTAGTAGGGAATATAAATGACGACCGGGACACTCAAAGAGAAAGCGACCGGGACATAAGGAATGTTCGATTAGCAATCACCATCAACAAAGCACCGGGACACAAATGACGACCGGGACACAGGGATTATAAATGACGACCAGGACACTCAAAGAGAAATTACAGACCGGGACACCGGAACACAAATGACGACCGGGACAAAAATGACGACCGGGACACCGGGACACAGGGAATATAAATGATGAACGCGACACTCAAAGAGAAATTACAGACTGGGACACCGGGACATAAATGACGACCGGGACACAGGGAAATAACAACAACGGGGACGCCGGGGGGCACAGGAGGATATATAAATGACGACGAAAATAAGTTGTCTGTGTGTCGAGTGACGTCATTTTTGTGTGTCGACTGACGTCATGTTTGTCGACTGACAATATAACAGACCGGGACATCGGGACACAAATAACGACCGGGACATAGGGAATATAAATGACGACCGGGACACTCAAAGAGAAAGCGACCGGGACACAAGGAATGTTCGATTAGCAATCACCATCAACAAAGCACCGGGAGACAAATGACGACCGGGACACAGGGAATATAAATGACGACCAGGACACTCAAAGAGAAATTACAGACCGGGACACCGGAACACAAATGACGACCGGGACAAAAATGACGACCGGGACACAGGGAATATAAATGACGACCGCGACACTCAAAGAGAAATTACAGACTGGGACATTGGGACATAAATGACGACCGGGACGGGACATAAATGACGACCGGGACACAGGGAAATAACAACAACGGGGACGCCGGGGGGCACAGGGGGATATATAAATGACGACGGGGACACAGGGAATAGTCGATTAGCAATCACCATCAACAAAGCTCAAGGGCAATCATTAGAATAATGAGGTATAGATATGAATACATATTGTTTTTCCCATGGACAATTATATGTTGCATGTTCAAGAGTCGGTAAACCTGACAATCTATTTATATGCACAAACAATGGGACAGCCAAGAATGTTGTATATTTTCCAGTTTTACGTAGTTAAAAATATATATATATATATCTATCTATATTCGCAAGTGGGACACAGGGACACAACTACAATGGCGCGTAACTAATATGGCGCGTAACGACTTACGCGCGCGGGGGGGCTTGGGGGGGCAAAGCGCCCCCTCCAACTAGGTGTTGGGGTGGCGCGAAGCGCCACCCCAATAGCTTCTATATATATAAAAATAAGTTGTTTGTGTGTCTGTCGAGTGACGTCATGTTTGCCCGCATATGACGTCTGAATTATTTCATCATATACCAATTCAAAAACGAATGTATTCAAGCCGATGTAGCTGAGTTGGTAAGGCGTTATGTTCCAGGTTCTAGGTTCAAGAGGTTCCAGGTTCGAACCTTGGCTTAAAAAAAGGTAAAAACTACAAAAAAAAACTGAAAACTAATAAAAAAAACTTAAAAAAACTAAAAAACTAAAAAAAAAATAAAAAAAGGTAAAAAACTAAAAACTAAAAAGAAAAAAAACTAAAAAAAGGAAAAAACTGAAAAATTAAGGAGAAGAAGAAAACTAAAAAAATATAAATAAAAACAAATAAGCTAAAAAAAAGGCAAAATAAACAAAAAAAAAAACTAAAAAGAAAAAAGAAAAAAAAACTAAAAAAGCTAAAAAAAGGTAAAAACCAAAAAAAACTAAAAATTTATTTCATCTTATATCAATTCAAAAACGAATGTATATACAGACTGGGACACCGGGACACAAATAACGACCGGGACACAGGGAATGTTCGATTAGCAATCACCATCAACAAAGCTCAAGGGCAATCATAAGAATCATGAGGCATAGATCTGAATAGGGATTGTTTTTCCCATGGACAATTATATGTTGCATGTTCAAGAGTCGGTAAACCTGAGAATCTATTTATATGCACAGACAATGGGACAGCGAAGAATGTTGTATATTCACAAGTTTTGCGTAGTTAAAAACATATATATATATAAATATATATATATATATATATATATATATATATATATATATATATATATATATATATATATATATATATATATATATATATTTATATATATATATATAAATATATATATATATATATATATATATATATATATATATATATATATATATATATATATATATATATATACATATATATATATATATATATATATATATATATATATATTTATCTATATTCACAGGTGGGACACAGGGACGCAACTACAATGGCGCGTAACTAATATGGCACGTAACGACTTATGCGCGCGCCCCCACCAACTAGCTGTTGGGGTGGCGCGAAGCGAAATTTTCATACTTTGAAGAGAAATTCAAAAGACACATAATCTCATAACTCTTCGATAATTTCCACTCAAAATAATCACCAAAAGTTTAGTCTCTTTCCGTCCACAGCAGCAGCGTCGCCAACACTTTACATTTGAAATGGTTTTGGTCCAACTTCAAGGTCATGGGAAATTTTTCGGTAAAATGTAAACTTTTCGGTACATTTTAGTTTATTTGCTTCTTTCTGACTTGGATATCTGTTCAGGTTCTAGTTTATCAAAAACGTTCTTCTTTTTACGCCGAATTTTTAATGTGCTGGTCAGACAGTACACATTGATCTCTTATGGCGCAATTGTAGTCGGAAAACTCTACAGTTCATTTCAGAATCGGTAGCCCTGCCCAGCACACAAAGAAAGTTGCAATAACACTTTCTCTGGGAAGAATCTTAAGAAGTACCTTTAATTCAATTCGTCAACTGGCCAATCGAAGAGTAACTGATGACTTTTTGCTCTTTGAAAAGCTTGCCTTTCCGTCTCTTCAAATATATGCACCTAAAAATAAATTATGTGCGCCTATGCCTATTCTTCGCTGGTGGTCTTCACTCTTACACAACACCCATAAAAAAATTTATGCCTGTATATTACTATTAAAAATTATTTGCGCATCCGCTTAAAAATGTATTTGTTTAAATGAAGTCTCTCGAAGGATATTGAAAAATTAATGTTTTTGGCTCTAAGCCGAGGATTGGATGAATTCTTTGAAGGTTCCTATTTATTTTTCATTCCCATGGAGACGATTCTCATTTCTGTAAATATTTCTAACAATATAAACAAACCTCTCCATTGCATTTCTAACATATTCTATTTCTAATCTCCCTGATGAACAGTTTCTTAATAATATTCTTCAATAGGTGAATTCAGGTCTTCATAAAAGATATGTAGATATTCCTAAAAAAGGAAAAAAACAGTCACCCTTACTGAATTTTGTCCAAGCAGTCTTACCAGGGAAGAGGGGTAGTTTGATAAATTAGAGCAGACACACTTTTGGAACTTTAAGACCACTCTCCCCCCAAAAGCCCTTAATATTCATTAATATTTTACCTATATATCCCTGTGAACATACGTTATAAATAAACTGTTTAGTTAAGGCATTTTTAATAATATTAAACGATAATATTAAACGATTTAATATGTTAAGGCCAAAGGGTATACTGCATGCCATTACTGCCTCTCTGAATGGGAGGCTAAATAAAGATTCTTTCAATAGCTCTTAGAATTATGAATCGATAACATTTTGCCCCTATTCGTGCTAAAATTACTGTTTATGAGCCATAATACTAAAATTTGGTGTGATTTGGTGTGATCTCTTTTGTTCCTCGACAGGACCCCTAGATCTTTGATTGACCATTCCAATAAACCTTTTCAAACAGTTCGTGGTAACGAACTGTAGTAAGGAGCGACCCGGCTCAATAGTAAACGAAACTCTAAAAATTGGAATTTTGATGCTAAAAGATACATCAAAAGAATCGGATTTTCATGCTGATTTTAAATATATAAGTTTCATCAAATTCAGTCTTTGTCATCAAAATTTACGAGCCTGAGAAAATTTACCTTATTTTAGAAAATAGGGGGAAACACCCCCTAAAAGTCATAGAATTAAAAGTAGTAATAGCAGTAATAGAAAAGTAAAATAGAGTCAAAAAGAATTAGTATGCAAAGTTCATTTGAATCATTTATGTGAGGAGAGCTAAAATCAAACATGCATTAATTCAAAAACGTTCAGAAATTAAATAAAAAAAAAACTCTCTTTTTTAACTGAAAGTAAGGAGCGACATTAAAACTTAAAACGAACAGAAATTACTCCGTATATCAAATGGGTTTTCCCCTCCGCAATCCCTCGCTCTTTACGCTAAAGCTTTTAATTGTTTTAAAAAGTAGAATTGTGGCAAAGAGTCAAACTTTAGTGTAAAGAGCGAGGGATTGCGGAGGGGACAACCCATTTCATATACGGAGTAATTTCTGTTCGTTTTAAGTTTTAATGTCACTCCTTACTTTCAGTTAAAAAAAACTATTTTTTTATATTTAATTTCCGAGCGTTTTTGAATTAATACATGTTTGACTTTGGCTCTCCGCACATAAATTATTAAAATACAATTTGCATATTAATTCTTTTTTTTTGGCTAAATGGCTTTCTCTTAGTTTTGTTCAGACAATTTTGAGAAATAAGGGGTGGGGAAGGAGGCCTAGTTGCCCTCCTTTTATTAGTAAAAAATATACGTAACTAAAGAATTAACTTACGTAACAAACTTTTATATTCTTATATTTTTATTATGTATACGAGGGGGTTTGTACCCTCGTTAATACCTCGCTCTTTACACTAAATCGTAAGTTTTGTCCCAATTCTTTAAGAATGACCCCTGAATCAGAAAGGCCGTAGAATAAATAATTGAATATACTAAAAATACTTTAGCATAAAGAGCGAGGTATTTATCTCCTCCTAAATCTGTTCGTTTTTCAATGCTACTCCTTACTTTCAATTGAAAAAACGTTTTCATGTTTATTTTTTCATTATTTTTTTGTATAGTAATGCTAGAAAATCCTGCGCCCTTTTCATTGAATTTTTCTTCCCCCGTGACATATTCCTCCAAGGGAAGATCCTCCCACATAGCCCCCTCCCCTTAGCCCCACCCCAAACCAAAAAATCCCCCTGAAAACGTCTGTAAACTTCCCAATAACTATTACTGTATGTAAACACTGGTCTAAATTTGTAACTTGCAGCCCTTCCCCAGGGATTGTGGGGGTAAAATCATTTCCAAAGACAAAGTTATTGTGGTTTTCACTATGTGGAACAAAATGGCTATCTCAAAATTTTGATCCATTGACTTCGGGAAAAAATAAGCGTGGGAGGGGTCTAGGCGCCCTCCAATTTTTTTGGTCACTATAAGAGGCACTAGAACTTTTCAATTCCGTTAAAATGAGCCCTCTTGCGACATTCTAGGTCAATAGGGTCGATACGATGACCCCTGGGGAAAAGAAAAAAAAAACAAACAAATAAACACGAATCCGTGATTTGTCTTCTGGCAAAACATACAAAATTCCACATTTTTATAGATAGGAGCTTGAGATTTTTGCTATAGGGTTTTCTGATACGCCAAATGCGATGGTGCGATTTCTGTTAAATGGTGCGATTTATTCTATGACTTTTTGGGGGTGTTTCCCCCTATTTTCCAAAATAAGGCAAATTTTCTCAGGCTCGTAACTTTTGATGACAAAGACTAAATTTGCTGAAACTTATATATTTAGAATCAGCATGAAAATCCGATTCTTTTGATGTATCTTTTAGCATCAAAATTCCGTGTTTTAGAGTTTCGTTTACTATTTAGCCGGGTCGCCCCTATTTACAGTTCGTTGCCACGAACTATTTGATAAAAGATTACACTCTTATTCTTAATTGTACAAGTTGTGAAGAAAAGAGCTAAAAAATTCATCTAAAGAGATGGAACAAGTGGCAAAAGGAGCCACTTTTTTTTAATGAAAATTTAAATAGGACTGTATCTCATTTTACTCTTTATATACATGTTTTTAAGATTATATTTTAGTGCCCAATAAAATATCCACACCCTAGCTAGCCCTGCCTTTGGATATATTGGATATAAAAAAAAATAATGAAAAACTCACCTTGAAATCCATAGAATTGATGACCCTGTAACCTATTTTTGATGCGTTCGGCACCCATCCTTACGTAATAAATTTTTGAAGATGTGTAATTTTTCAAGGTTGATTATGATTCGCAAAGAGTTTTTGCACAAATATTAAACTTGAATGTAAAGCACGAGCGTTGAAAGAGCAAACACTAGTAATGTTCGCAAAAATACTGTTACAGCACTATCACATTTAAAAGGACATTGGATCGAACAGTTTGTAGTAAGAAACTGTACGTGAAGAGTGATGATTGTCAACAGAAATAGAAACTCTAAAGAATGTATCTTTGATTAAACACATGCAACAATAAAATACATTATATATACTGATCTGTCAATCTTAAAGTTGTTCAACAAGAGCTCTTAGCAAATGAAACAAGTTTCATCCCGATCCCTCTACTCTAAGTGTTTTCCAAGATTTTAGGTTTCCCCCTCCAACTCCCCCAATGTCACGAAATCCAGTTGTAATTTAAAATAAAAGCTCTGAGACGCGATATCCTTCTAAATATTACATTTCACTAAGATCCGATAACCCGTTCGCAAGTTAAAAATACCTCATTTTTCTAGTTTTTCCAAATTAACCGTCTTCCCAATCCCCAGGTGATCGAATCGGGGAAAAACTATTTCTAATTTAATCTGGTCTGGTCCCTGGTACGCCTGCCAAATTTCATCGTCCTAGCTTATCTGGAAGTGCCTACTAGGAAAACCGGAACCGATAGACAGACCGACAGACCGACAGAATTTACGATTGCTAAGAATAAGCAACATTAAAACTTTCACTCCACAGAAATAACAATAGAAATTGAAAAATAATGTTAGATTTTAAGAGTAGACCTGTAAGCATTCTGTGTACTTTCCAGACGATAAAATTATTCTGATTTTTAGCAAAAGCATTAACGTTCTTATCAACAGAGCCAATTATCTTTTTTATTTTATTATATATTGTACACCCTTATCAACAAGATCAATAATTTGTTGTTATTTTATTACTGACCATCTGTCGTCTTTTAAATAAATGATAACAAAACAAATTCAATATGCAAATTTTTCCCAGTTCTTTGTACAATTCCCCCTTTAGTGAGTCGCAATCTTTGGATTAGAAATAATATATTCTATCGATTTTCTCTGGTTGTTAAACTTATTTTGGATGAACAATAAAATGTAAAAGAGGAATGATATTACTATTTGTATGTGGTAATGAAAGATGGTGATCGCTATAATTCAAAAGGAATTATGTTAAAAGCTGTAATTTAAAGTTGAACAGAAATATTGGAAAGTAATTTTTAACTGTGGTACACGGTGTACAAGGACCAAGGGTGATTTTTCGGAGGCACAGATTGGACCCACTGCTTTGCTCATGCACCTTCATGCCCTTTCTCAACTATTTTCTTTTCTTATCCTCTCTCTCCCATACTTATTTCAATGTATTACGTAAGGATTTTCAATGGGAGAATTGAATTGTATGAGAAGCCTTCCCGTGCACATTTTTATGGCACTCGGTATTAACCAGGTGACACATAGCAATCGCAAATTCTGTCGGTCTGTCGGTCCCGGTTTTGCTACTTTAGGCACTTCCAGGTAAGCTAGGACGATGAAATTTGGCAAGCGTATCAGAGACCGGACCAGAATAAATTAGAAATAGTTGTTTTCCCGATTTGACCATCTGGGAAGGAGAGGGGGGCCGGTTAATTCGGAAAAAATAGAAAAAATGAAGTATTTTTAACTTATGAGCGGGTGATGGGATCTTAATGAAATTTGATGTTTGGAATGATATTGTGTCTCAGAGCTCTTATTTTAAATCCTGACTGGATCTGATGACATTGGGGGGAGTTGGAGGGGAAAACCTAAAATCTTGGAAAACACTTAGAGTGGAGGGATCGGGATGGAACTTGATGGGAAAAATAATCAGAAGTCCCAGATACATGATTGACATAATCGGAACGGATCCGCTCTCTTTGGGGTAGTTGGTGGGGGGGTAATTCTGAAAAATTAGAAAAAATGAGGTATTTTTAACTTACGAACGGGTGATCGGATCTCAATGGAATTTGATGTTTAGAAGGATATCGTGTCTTAGAGCTCTTATCTTAAATCCCGACCGGATCTGGTGAGATTGGAGGGGGGGAGAGGGAAACCTAAAACTTGGAAAACACTTAGAGTGGAGGGATCGGGATGAAACTTGGTGGGAAAAATAAACGCAAGTCCTAGATAGATGATTGACATAAACGGAACTGATCCACTCTCTTTGGGGTAGTTGGGGGGGGGGGGTTATTTCTGAAAAATTAGAAAAAATGAGGTATTTTTAACTTACGAACGAGTGATCGGATCTCAATGAAATTTGATATTTAGAAGGATATCGTGGCTCAGAGCTCTTATCTTAACCCGACCGGATCTGGTGACATTGGGGGGGGGGGAGGGAGAAACCTAAAACTTGGAAAACACTTAGAGTGGATGGATCGGGATAAACTTGGTGGGAAAAATAATTAAATAGTTGGGGGAGGGGTTAATTCTGAAAAATTAGAAAAAATGAGGTATTTTTAACTTACGAAAGGGTGATCGGATCTCAATGAAATTTGATATTTAGAAGGATATCGTGTCTCAAAGCTCATATTTTATGTCCTGGCCGGATCTGGTGACATTGGGGGAAGTTTGGGGTGGGGGAACCTAAAATCATGGAAAACGCTTAGATTGGAGGGATCGGGATGAAACTTGGTGGGAAAAATAAGCAAAAGTCTCACATACGTGATTTACATAATTGGAACGGATCCGCTCTATTGGGGGGGGGGGGGTTAATTCTGAAAATTAAGAAAAAATGAAGTATTTTTAACTTACGAAGGAGTGATCGGATCATCATGAAACTTCATATTTGGAAGGACCTCGTAACTCAGATCACTTATTTTAAATCTCAACCGGATCAAGCGTGATTGGGGGAGGGGGGCAGTTTGGGGACCGGAAATCTTACAAAATACTTAAAGCGGTGAGATCAGGATGAAACTGGATGGGAAGAATAGAAACCTGTCTAAGATACGTGACTGACATAACCGGACCGGATCTGCTTTCTTTGGTGGAATTGGAGGGGGGGTTAATCTTAATGAAATTTGATATTTAGAAGGATCTTCTGCTTTAAAGTTCTAATTTTAAATTCCGTCCAGATCCTGTGACATTGGAGGGAGTTGGAGGGGGAAACCAGAATTCTTGGAAAACGTGAAAATTGGGGTATTTTTATCTTACGAATAGATGATCGGATCTTAATGAAATTTGATTTTTCGAAGGAATTCATGTCTCAGAGCTTTTATTTCCAATCCCGACCAGATCTTTTGACATTGGGGGGAGTTCGAGGGGGAAATCTTGGAAAACACTTGGAGTGGAGAAATCGGGATGAAGCTTGGTGGATAGAATAAACAAATGTCCTTGATACGTGATCGACGGAACCGTACTGGATTCGCTCTCTTTGGGGGAGTTGGGGGGAGGGGTTAGTGATTTGGTGAGTTTGGTGCTTCTGGACGTGCTAGGGCGATGAACATTGGTAGGCGTGTCAGGGACCTGCATAATTTGACTTAATAAAGTCGTTTTCCCAGATTCGACCATCTGGGGGGCTAAAGGGAGAGGAAAAATTAGGTATTTATAACTTACGAGTGGGTGATCGGATCTTAATGAATTTTGATATTTAGAAGGACATCGTGACTCTTATTTTAAATCCTGACCGGCATTAAGCCTCTTATTTTCCTTTTTAAATCAATCTATTGATTCATAGAATTTTGTTAGATCTCATACCATATGATCTCTTGGCTCTTAGCTCTTCTCGCCTCGTCACAAGTGCCATATGAGCTTTTAGCTCTTGTTGTAGATAGGAGCTTGAAACTTCTACAGTAGGGTTCTCTAATACACTGAATTTGATGGTACGATTTTCGTCAAGATTCTATGACTTTTAGGGGTTTTTCCTCACTATTTTCTAAAATAAGGCAAATTTTTCAGGCTCGTAACTTTTGATGAGTAAGACTAAATTTGACGAAACTTATATATTTAACATCAGCATAAAAATACGATTCTTTTAATGTATATTTTAGTACCAAAATTCCATTTTTTGAGTTTCGTTTACTGTTGAGCCGGGTCGCTCCTTACTACAGTTCGTTACCACGAACTGTTTGATAATCAACAAAGTTAGTCGGCTTACTGTCATGTGAGTAGCATGTTATATTTGTTATATATTGCATGTCTATTTGCATATAAAATTCACCCGTGTCTTTACTGTCTTTGTCAGTTTGTTCTACAGAGGCTTATACTACGATGATCGTTTTTGGCAACGTTTTTGAACGTTTTTAAACGTTTTTTGGCAACTAGTATTCCTTTTTTAATAGCTTCCCAACCTCAGCAAGACACAGAAGCTTACTTATTTATCATAAGCCCTTGTCTCTGGCTGTCCAGGGAGTAAGGATCTCTGTCTTCCTTCCGACCTGAAGAAATAAATTCTATGTCTCTGATAAAGTTTTTCCTGTAAACAAGGCCATTGACAAAGAAACAAAAATAAAGCGTTTTTCGACATCACTTTTATTGATAAAGCCACGCAAAGGACGCGGCAACACTTCACATTATCCTAGTAACGTAAATCTAGGATCTGTTTGTCTTAAGCTGGACTTGTTGCATTAATTTATTTCTGCTCATTTTAGGTTTCAGCACTGCTCTTTATTTTCGCTTGGAATACATTTTTTGAGGAAATCAAATTTTAAGATTAATTTCTTTTCATACGACTAAATGTGTTTAAAAAAATATTTATCTTCACCGAGGTTCTGCTATTCCCTGTGTGCATGACCAGTAAGTTGAAAGCCGATCGAACAAAACGCTTTGGCCCATTTAGGGTTCACACCTTTTTAAAAAGTTCTATTCATTTCTTTTTTAAAAAGTTCTATTCTCGTTGAGATCCATTGTGTGGAGTGTACATACCTTGTATGTTCTAAGCCAATATGTTCCATCAAAGACAATGTGTGTCTCTTCTCGAGATATGCCAAGGCCTTCTGTCGGTTGTAGAAAACTAAAGCAAGAATAAAAGGCTCTACTTAAGCTAGAAAAAAAGGGCAACTAAAGGTAGAAAAAAGGCTCACGAGAAATTGTATTCGACTAATTCAGACAAGGATCCGGATGATTTAAATAGAGCTTGAAACGAATCAGAAAAAATAAACACCAAGCTACTGCTGACTACAAACACAAGTTTGAAATTAAACTTAAAAGTGTCCCTGCAAAGCGTCCCATTCCCGATTTTTCCCGCAACCCTGTAAAGTTGGTTACGAAGTCCTTGTTCCCACATCAGTTGGTTTTCGACTGCAGGATCTTGCTCCTATCCTGCGCAGCGAAACTTTATGGAAGCGTTTTAAATGAGTCTTTTTTCTTTTTCTTTCAAAAACAGAACCTGTAATCTTAAAAAAATATACAAAATCCATTTCTAATCCATATTTTATCCTGTGGTGTTTGTTCCATATTAAAGTATCCAGGATGTAACTCCTATCCTCGTTTCCTCTTCCTTTCTATCTTCTAGAAAATAAATATGTTTCATATGTTTCTCAAATTATTAGCCTAAATTTCCTTTTACTGCTCTTTCTTTTCTAACATTAATTTAAAAAAAAAATATTCCGAAAAAGATGCGTTTAAAAAAAGCAAAGGTCATGTTAAACTTACGATCAGAAGAAATAGAAGCCTACAATAACTAAAACTGAAAACAACTAGAACATACTATAAAAGAATAAATAAAACCCAAAATGAAGAAAAATTAAAAAACAATAATAGCAAAAAAAACATACAACAGGTATTAATATAATTGAATAAATAAATCTTAAAAAGAGAAAAGCTTAAATTTAATGTGCAAATAAATCTAGAAACGAACAAAAATTTTTACAAAGGAGACTTTGGGTTTTGTCACCTTCTCTCACTGTAAAAGTCTAAAACCTACTGCGTAACTAGCACTTTACTGAAAACTATGTGTCTTGGACAGCCTTTAATATTTGCTATATTCCATACTAGCTGTTGGGGTGGCGCTTCGCGCCCCCACCCAAGCCCCCCTGCGCGCTTAGGTTGTTGCGCGCCATATTAGTTACGCGCCATTGTAGTTGTGTCCCTGTGTCCCGGTCATTTATATTCCCTGTGTCCCGGTCGTCATTTGTGTCCCGGTGTTTTTTCTTTTTAGTTTTTTACCTTTTTTATTTTTTTTATTTTTTTAAGTTTTTCTTTTTAGGTTTTTTCTTTTCTTAGCTTTTTTTGCGCCATATTAGTTACGCGCCATTGTAGTTGTGCCCCTGTGTCCCACCTGTGAATATAGATAGATATATATACATATATATATATATATATATATATATATATATATATATATATATATATATATATATATATATATATATATATATATATATATATATATATATATATATATATGTTTGTAAAACTTAGATTGTCAGGTTTACCGACTCTTGAACATGCAACATATAATAGTCCATGGGAAAAACAATCCGTATTCAGATCTATACCTCATTATTATAATGATTGCCCTTGAGCTTTGTTGATGGTGATTGCTAATCGAACATTCCCTGTGTCCCGGTCGTCATTTATATATCCCCCCTGTGCCTCCCGGCGTCCCCATTGTAGTTGTGTCCCTGTATCCCGGTCGTCATTTATATTCCCTGTGTCCCGGTCGTTATTTGTGTCCCGGTGTCCCAGTCTGTAATTTCTCTTTGAGTGTCCCGGTCGTCATTTGTGTCCCGGTCTCCCGGTCTGTAATTTCCTCAGTCAACAAACATGACGCCAGTCAACAGACAAACAACTTATTTATATATATATAGATATATAGACATATATATATATATAAATATATATATATATATATATATATATATATATATATATATATATATATATATATATATATATATATATATATATATATATATATATATATATATATATATATATATATATATATATATATATATATATATATATATATATATATAGTTTATCAGATTTCTAAAAGAAACTATTTGACACGAGTTACAAGTGTTTCAGGGTCAACTTGTTTTTCTTTTTTCTTAAGGGATACTCGTGTCACTGTTTCAATGAGTTAAACATATTTATATTTGTGCACTCATCTTTTAACTGTGGAAAAATTTAGCGCGCTTTTAGTTATCTTTTTTTCCAAAATGCTTTGCAAAAAGAAGTGGGATTTAAGAATTTTTATCAAGGAGACTGTAGATTTCTCTGAGAAAGTTATTATATATTAGTTCGAGAGTGGGTGTTTTTTCTAAGACAGCTAGAACCCCTTCCCTCCCATTTCCACGCAGACGTGTTGTATAGCTTAGAAATCATGCATTAGAGCTATTTAGGAATTATAAATGTGGAGAATCGCTAACTAGTCATTTTTGGGGAAAGGAACATTTTCATAAATACTATTATAGGCTATGATATATGTAATCAAGTAATCATGAAGGTAATCATGCCGTAAGAAAAAAAGTTGTTATGAGAACTGTATCCACGATAGATCGTATCTAGTACAACATAGGCTTTGGATTTGCGAGTTCGGAATTTGCTTAGCAAACATACCAGTTGATTGATATTCATGAATGCCGACCATTTTTTCCCATCAGCCCGCTGATATCCAAACCGGGCGTTTGAAGTATCTGAAATCAAGCTATTTTACATTTATGTAAAAAAGTTAAAATCGTCATGATATATTGGGACTCTCATCGTTGGTGATATTTTTGTCCTGGTACCATAATAAGACCCAATTTCGTCCTCACTTTACAAAATGTTGTTACGAGTCTGGCTCTGATAATGAAATTCCCGCCATCTGTTAGTGCAACGTATAAATTCAGCCTAGGGAAATAGTACTTGAGGTCTTGGAGAAAGGGGCGATTTTTTTTTTAAGCATCAAGTATTTGGTTTACTGAAGATAGTAGAAAGCCCCAGATTGGGTGATGATTGAAAACACTATTATATATCTGACAAAAAAATGGTATGAAGGTTCCAGGTAACTGTTGTTTTCAGCAATATTTTTACCCAAGAGCTTTTGGATACCAAGCTTGATTTAGGGGAAAGGGAGTCTAAACACTCTATCGGAGAAAGGTAGAATTTACACCGTTAAAGTGGCCGAGAATCTTGAATACAAATACCAGCTTCTAAACTTACTATAATCTTCGTTTCTATCCCTGCATACAACGCCAATGTAGAAACAGCGAGTCTGGCGATGTTGCCCCAGAGGGACCAATCTTACAGTGCCGTTTTAGTTTGTCAATGTTGCAAAATGAAGCTCGACGTCGGAATTACACAGCCCCGCCGTTATTACGAAGATCGGAAGAATACTGGCAAAAACGGCGCTGCGCTACAAGCCGCTTTCAGAATAGAAGAAGCGTCAGGGCGGACCAATCAAGGCGTCACAGCCAAAAAAGGTGTTGAGCTAATCGCAGATTTCTGTCATCGCGGCCGTCGTTGGGACCCTAACTGGTTAGGAATTATCAGTCCGCAGAGTCATGATCGACCAAAGTGAAAATTGGCCCTCCTGTCAAGGAGAACTACCACCCAGTCTCTTTCCTGGCTCAAGGACATGTACAATAAAATAAATTCCAACTGTAAGTTGAGTTACACGGAGTTTTATAGATACGCAAAAAGAAGAAAAAAAACTTGCTGAAAAGGGCGGAATCTTCTAAAAGTATGGTGCACCAATATCTTTTGCCAGAACAAGCTCCTAGTAGTTATGTTCTAAATAAATAGTTTGTTTTATTTCGACGCCCCCGTCTCTCAGTGACCTGTAAAGGTCCAGCTCGAGATGACAAGTCTATGTGGGATACAAGCAAGACTGTATCCAAGAGCTTAATTAGGGAAAGGGGATTAAAGAATGGGAAATATATTATTTCTGTCCGAAAGATAGAAAAAGCTTAAATTCTAAATACCTTCTTTCCATTTTTGGGAAGAAGGGAGCTCAAACTCAAAACCTTATATATAGTCTTCGGTGGATGTAAATTGAATTTCTTTCATCGGTCTTTTTTTCTTCGTAGCTAGGGGGCAATGGGGTGGCAGTCTCAAGCAGCGGCTTCTGGCGGGGTTCCTAACTGATTCTTTTTTAGCCTAAAAACAAGCTATATTTACATTGTGATAGTAAGGGGGGATCGACATTGTCCCCTGTGGCTGAAAACCTTAGCTAAACCTGTGTTCCCATTCACAAGGTAGACCAAAAATTCTGTAAGGTGTAGAAAAATGAATTGAATACTTTAGCAGTATATACATGGACATTGTCTGAAAATGTAAAAGCAATGGCAATGATAATTGAGTAACATGGCCCAAAGCTTTGAGATCTTGTCTAATCATTCACTTCCTCTATTAAAAGCATTTGGTGTTTTGCCAATGCAATTAAACTATTATTTAATGTCAATAATATTCTATTAGAGATAATAGTCAAGGTTTTCTTAATAAATTTTGCTGGGAAAGTTTATTACTTTTTGGGTTAAAAATTCTATTTTTTCTTGTGAATCGTTTAATATTCAATAGTTTAAAAAGTTTATATTTTTTACAACTGATAAAACCGTTGCGAAATACTAAGATAATATTCATAAATACCACTTTTTTATTATTAAAGATCAATTAAATTTCGCAACCGTTCCGTAACTTCCAACAAATTTTATCTATGAATATTTAAGTCAATAAAATTAGGAAATATTTATTTTTCCAAATGTTAAAGCCCATTACAAGAAGAAAATTTAGTATCACAAATTCTTTCTTTGTTTTCACTTGCTTTACCTATTAAAATCCTAAGTAGAATGAATGGTTTATAGTCTAAGACTGATCACCACAATGCTTACCGTCTAAAATCGAAATCAAAATATTTTATTCATTCGAGGGTGTGTCCCTTTTTACGTGCCTGACTATGTGACTGAAACCATTGTGATCATGTGACTATTTTCATAAAATGATAATGAACGGCCAACTATTAATTTTGGATATATAGAAAAAAAGCAATAGCGGAAATGGAACAAGGTATCGGCTCTTTAATTGCTTGCATCTATTGGTGTAAATTTGGAGGGTGGAGTGGCATGTACCCCTTCCCCTAGATTTTTCAAGAATCCTTTGTCTTGGTATTTTCATTGGTCATCGCCATTTTCGGGATTTTCCCTGCAAAAAAAACCCTATTATTTTCAAAAATAAATCCCCCCTACTTTTTTGTGAATCGAAGCCACTGCTTGCTTCTCCTTTTACTGAGATGATCACACCTGAGGAGGGTCGTATCCACGAGGGGTTGATTACGAAAGGACTATTTTTGGGGAGGCTTACAAATTTATTTTTTAAAACTTATCAATTTTTTTGTATTCATTTTTGTCACGTTTTCACGAGTCGGACAAACATTTTGAGGGGGGGGGGCTCAAACCCCTTAACCTCACCCTCTGGATCCGGCATTGTCTGAGCTCATAGAAAAAAATTCTGCTATTTTTACGGAATAAACTTCCTTCTTCCCATTTGGTTTAATTCTTTCATTCCGTGAGGGAAAGACCACACTTACCAAAATTTACAGGGAGGGAAATAATAAATGTTAAAAACTTATCAGTTATCTTTACCAGATTTCTTATCCATTAAGCTTAAGCCCCCTCCCGCTTCAGATGTCCCATCCTTTTTATGTTTAAAAGTGTTCCTTACATATTGTCACTGGCTAATTTATCCCCTTCTCTCTTTCGGGAAGTAAGTAAATGCGTATATACCTGATTCCATGACCTCAAAATTGTAGTCACGGACGAATTGCACACTGGCCCGGAGAATAAATTTTCGGCAGGGGACGATACTCAAAATTTCGGGGGAGACCATGACTAGAAAAATAATACTAACAAACAGGTCAATAGTACAAATAAAAAAGAATATATGGGATAAATCCTACAAATCCTGAGATTCTGGAGGAATAGGCCCTATGCATCTTCTACTTTATGCTTGCCTCTTTCCACCCACATAAGACACTGCTCTTACATAAAAGATGGGCAAAAAAGAGCAAAGTTAGCACCCTAGAGTTAGCAGAGGCAATATTATAGCGTTGTTTGTAGTAGAGAGCCATATGCGTTTTTTTTTTTTTTCAGGGCCACTTTGTATAGAAATTGTGGTCGTAGGAACTTCGCAAATGGCTTATTAAATTGGAAATTAGAAGTCCCGGTGTCCTGTTAAAGAGTAAAAAGTTATTGCATGACAGCCAGCCCCCCTCCTTTGTCTTATTTTACTGCCTGTCCCCGTATTATAAAAAGTTGGTGGGACTGCTTCATAATGGGTGTATGATTGGCTTAAAGCTTTCAGGGATTGTTCTTTGGATCAAAAAGATTAAATGTTTTGTTGTGGAAGGGATAGGTACACATAGGAATGGACAAAAAAAAACTTCATCTCTGATCAAGTTTAAGCTTATAGTCATGAATCTTCGATCCAAGAAGAGCCCCATATACAAAAAAGCGTCTGGGCACTGCCCCTTTCCCCTCTCCTCTCCAAAAAAGGGCCTGAAGATGGACCAAAGAACTGTTTTCCCCAACCGTTTCGAAACTCATATTCTTAAATCCCCGGACTAAAGGGACCTTAGTGTAGGGGCGTAATTTGCTGTTGGGCAGGGGGAGGAACAACTGCAACTCCCAGACCTTGGTTCACACCGCCCCAATCACCGTTTGTCCCCTACCCCAGCTGAAATTTACTTTCTTCCAAAAACTTGTCAAAACTAGGATAAACCTGCATAATTCAAGCTTCTAATGAAACAGATCAATATCTTAGTACATATATTGTATTTAAATTTACATGTATTTACTTTCATAATATTATACATTAGCTTTATACAGTACTATAAATTACCTTCATAGAACTTGTAAAGTACTAAATAGTAACTTTATAGTGCCAAACGGAATATTTTTTTTTTGTTTTTTACCGTCATTTTCACTTGATTTGGGAAAATTGGCTCCAACATTACCCCCTCCAAGGATTTTGACGAAATTACGCCCCTGTCTCAGTGCAGAAGCAATAATATAAAAAGTATGGGTCCCCCCCACACACACACAAAAGGTAATACAAAGGACAAAAAGTTGTTTCTCCGGCCACTTCCCATGGAAGGATGGTCATAAAAACTTGGAAGGGGGCTCATGTAGGATGTTATTTGTGTTCAATTAATCAAAATAAAACTTTCAGAAAAAGAAGATCTTCAAAGAAAAGTAAAGGCCATATTAAACTTAAGATCATCAGATACAATACCTGTTAAAACGTAAGCTAGAAACGACAAGAAATCACTATTAAAGAATAAACCCAGAACGAACAGAAATTAAACAAACAACTAGACCTACGTTGCCTGAGCAACGTGAAGTGTTGCGGCAACCTTTGTCCGGCTTTACCGAATAAAGTGTTGCGAGAGCAACACTTTGGTATTGTTTCTTTGCTATCGGTTAAACGCTGAAGTTGTCAGCCTATCGAAGCTTTTAAAACGTTATGTTCAAAGAAGAGCGCGATCAGCAATCACATGATCAAATGCTATTCCACAGCGTTGAAAAAAACAACAATAACAAAAGAATATCGAAAGAAGTGACTACATTGACTTTGCAGCCAGTTGAACTTTATCGTTTTCAATCGTGGACATCGTGACGGATCAAGACTTGGAACAATATCTTATATAATCTAGTTGGTATTATAAAGCTATCCGTAACTTTTCAGGATCAAAATACCATAGATGAAACTCTATTAATTATTACGAAACTGCCTCATTGTTTCACGTTATCGTTTGTAACCGTTGCGTAAACACTTAATTCTAGGTTACAGTGAGCATGTGTAGGGTACATCAACTAGAAAAAATTACAAACCTATATTCACTGAAGATGATTGTAGCCTAACAGACGTTTATTACTTACAAGTCCCCTGCATGTCTTACCACTGGAACCAAATTGGTCTTACCATCAAATACACCGAAAACAAATAATAGATACACCAACTAGAAAAAGTTGCAAACCCCTTATTGCCGAAGATGATTATGGTGTAACGCCGGCTGTTGCTTACAAATCCTCTACTTGTCTCACAATTGGTATCGGCCTATTTTTGGTTTCAGTGTGTACCCTACTACTGAAGTTGTCAACCCCTTGAAACTTTCAAACTAGTATATCTCATGATGGAATTTTCGTACCAAAAAAAAAATGCAATACTTTGATCAGTTCATCAAGAGCTATCGATTGCCGTCGAAAAAAAACTCTATCTGTCACAGTTCAAAAGTTGATTTTTTTTTTGCCGTAGGCCAACTTTCTAACGTTACCACTTAGAAAGGAGCAAAGGATAAGCTCCAATTTCTTTAGCAATGACAGAACTTTTAAAGTTTAAGAGGTACATCTGATAACATTTCTGTACCTCAATCCCAAGTCCGAAAAAACAAATGATAAACCCAGCCGAAATCACGAACAGATATCGGTAGAAACAATAGATGGTAGTACTTTCGGACCCGTGGGAAAATCTTCTGTTGAACGACCAGGTCTGAAGCCAAACTGACGACTATTATAACATCTTTTTTTTCAAGTTTTTTCAGAAACTTTTGATAAAACGGATAATATTGATATGGGTCAGAAGTTCAATGGATCGTCGTAAGGACCACCTTTATGCAGAGGGATTAATCTGGCGTTTTTCAGTATCGTTGGAAAAACACCACTCCTTAGAGACAAGTTAACCAAATATGTTAATGGCTCTAGGATAAAAGGGAGGACTGCTTTCAGGGCTTTCGTATGTATCTGATCAAATCCAGATGCTGATGTGCCTTTCAAGGTCTTTACAATTAGCTGTACTTCAGTTAATGTCACAGGAATTATTGCCATTGATTTGGTACATGCTGAGCCAAGGTAATGATTGTTAGGCTTCTGGGGCAATTCTGCTCTCTTATCATTTGGTCGCAAAACCGAATCAATCACCTTCCAGAATTTTTGTCCACCTTTCCCACTTTCCGATAGTTCGTTATCCACTTAATCTCTTTTTGCTTTCCTCAGAACTGAATGAAGGCGTTTCTTATACGTTTCATATCTATCTAGGTAAATATCATATCTCTTAAGTTTGATACGGCGTTTATTTTCTTTGAAAAACTTCTTTTTCGGAAAGTTTTTTAAATTAAATTTTGATCGTTTTTGACTGCCAAAAGTTTCAAGTTTTTAGAAAATGCCTTATTTCAAAATAATTTTTTTTTCAACACCAAACTTTCATTAAAGTATCGAAACTAGTATCAAAGTACCAAAGTAAAGAAAGCATCTAAGTAAACAAGGTATCAAGGTAAACAAAGTATCAAAGTAACAATAAACCAAGTTCCGTAACTCAGAGCAATTTATCCAGGGCTGAGGGGATTAAACCCGGAAACGTATTAATTTGGCCTTTGAACTATCTTGAACAAAATAGCTACCTCAAAGTTTTGACCGGATGCCCTTTGGGAAAGTGGAGCGTGGGCTAATTTCCCATTCATCACTTTGAGTCTTAAAAAAAGAACTAAAGTTTCAATTTCCGGACAAATGAGTCCCCTCCACAGTTAATACGCTACCCCTTGCACAAAAAAAAAACTTATATTCTAATGATGGGCAACTTACACAAGTTACAATCCTTTCCCTGGGGGCTATTAAGAATTTATCAACCCCCTAATTTATAGCCATTTGAATTTAGGACTATTTTGAACGAAATGGCTATTTCAAAATTTTTTATAACATGTATTTAACGGAAAAGGCACAAGGGGATGGATGGGGGGAATTTTTACCCTTTGATCATTTTTTATTCTTAAAAAGGGAAGAAAAAAGGCATGGGGTCACCTACAGTCTGATTACTCTTGATTTTAAAAAATGGAGCTAGAACTTTCAACTTAAATCGACTGAGGCTTTTCCGAAGTCTATACGATTACCCTTTCGACAAAAAATTTTATATATGAGCAATGGACATTTTACATAACTTACAGCCCTTGTCCTGGGGACAATGGGACATTTTGTCTAACCCCGAGGAATAATTATTTTAATTATTTCACCTTTTGACTATTTTGGACATAATGGCCATGTCAAAATTTTTATTGGATGCGTTTGGGGAAAAGAGGCCGTGGAGAGGCGGGGGGCTTGAAGCCCTCCAATCATGTTTGAACCTTAAAAAGGGCACTATAAATTATTATTTGCAAATGAATGAGCCCCATCCGAAGTTTGTAACACCACCCTTTGCTTATGAAGTACCTCTGGAGAAAAAATTGGAGCATTATGGCATTGGTGTTGGTGGGGGGAGGGGACTAGTTGCAATTGGATTATTTTTGAATCTTAAAAAGGTAATTAAAAATTCCAATTTCTAATCATTTGAGTCCACTCCGAGGTTTATACGACCCTTTTTCCATAAAAATTTGTTTGCCTCCGGGGCATAAGTTACAACCCTTCCCCCGGGTTTTGGAGGGGGATTATTTGGACCTCCAAAACTTTTCAATCTAGTCCTTGGAAAATTTCAAATAAAATGGCTATCCCTAAATTTGATCAGATACATTTAGGGAAAAGAGGGGGGGGATGTTGTATATGCCCGCTGATAACTTTTGATGACTATTAAAAAGGTAAAAAGAAATTTAACTTACAATAAAAGGAGTCATCTCTGATGTTTATACGACAACCCCTTAGAGAAAACCTTATCTGCACCGTGGGCATAACATACAACACTTTCCTTGGGCTCTAGAGGGCTGTGTTGACCCCAGAGCTTTGTTATTTAATCTTCCAAGTATTTTGAACAAAATGGCTGTCTAAAAATTTTGATCAGGTGTGTTTTGGGAAAAAAGGAGAGTTGGTAGGGGGGCTACTCCGATCGCTTTTGGCTCTTAGAAAGGGCACTAGAAATTCCGATCTACAATTGAATGAGTCCTCTCCAAATTTTATAATACCTTCTCTTCCATAAAAATCTTATAGGCACAGGGGCATAATTTACAATACTTGCCCCAAGGTTTTAGTGGACTTTGTTGTCCCTGAGGTGTTTGTTGTATCATCTTTCGTGTATTTTGAACAAAATGACCATTTAAAAATTTCAATCGGACGTATTTGGGGAAAAGAGGGTTAACGAAAGGGGGAGGGGACTAGTTGTAATCGGTCCCCTTTTTACTCTTAAAAATACAAATAAACAAGTTTTTTCAACTGAAAGTAAGGAGCGACATTAAAACTTAAAACGAACAGAAATTACTTCGTATATGAAAGGAGCTGCTTCCTCATCAATGTCCCGCTCTTTACGTTAAAGTTTGACTCTTTCTCTCAAGTCTTCTTTTTAAAACAGCATCCCTCCTATAAGAACCATACATGTCCCCGGGCATAACTTATAACGCACACCCCCGGGCCCTGAGGGATTTTGTCCACCCCTGAGTTTTTACTACCTGATGTTTAGACTATTTTTAACAAAATGACTATGGAAAAATTTTTATTGGATGAGTTTGGAAAAAAGGGTGTGGGAGGGTCTGCTTGCCCTCCGATTACTTTTGACTCTTAAAAAGGGAACTAGAACTTTCAAGTTCCATTCAAATGAGCCCTCTATGAAGTTTATCCGAGCATCCCTTCTACAAGAGCCATATATGCTCCCATGAAATAGCTTACAACGCCTGCCCCCGGGCTCTGGGGGCTTGTGTTGAGAACGGAGTTTTTGTTCTATGATCTTTAAACTATTTTTAACGAAATGACTATATCAAAATTTTGATTGGATTGGCTTGGGGGAAAAAGGGCGTGAGGGTCTAGTTGTCCTCTGATTTCTTTTGAGTCTTAAAAAATGAAGTAGAACTTTCAATTTTCAATCAAATGAGCCCTTTCTGAAGTTTATAAGACCATCCCTTCTATGAGAACCTTATATACCAGCAGGGTATAACTTACAACGCCTGCCCCCGAGCCCTGGAGGGTTGTTTCGACCCCGAAGTTTTGTCATATGATCTTTGAAATATTTTTAACAAAATGGCTATTTCAAATTTTCATAAGATGGGTTCTTGGAAAAAATGGATATGGGACAAGTTATCTACGTCGAGTATAGGGGGCTAATTCCCTCTGATCTCTTTTGAATCTTACAAAGAGAACTAGAGCTATCAAGTTCCAAGCAAATGAGCCTTTTCTGAAGTTTATACGAGTATCCCTTCTATAAGAGCCATATATACCCCCAGGCCATGTTTTGCAACGCCCGCCCTCGGGTCCTGATGGGTTTCGTTGACCCTGGAGTCTTTATTATCTGATGTTTGAACTATTTTTACCAAAATGGCTACCTCAAAATTTTAATTGGATGGTTTTGGAGAAAAAGGGTTTGGAGGAGAGGGCTAGTTGCCTTCTGACCTCTTTTGACTCTTAAAATGTGAACTAGAAGTTTCCCAATTAAATGAGCCCTTTCTGAAGTTTACACGGGTTTCCCTTCTATAAGAACCATATTTTCCACCAGGGTTCAGCTTACAACCCCCCTCCCCCGGGCCCTGGGAAATTGTGCCGGTCCCGGAGGTTATGTTATATGATTTTTGAACTATTTTATTCAAATTTTTTTTATCGGATGCATTTGGGGAAATAACGGCGTAGGAGGAGGGTGGGGGGGGAGAGTTGCCCTCTGATCTCTTTTGTCTTTTAAAAAGGGCAATAGAACTTCCGATTTCCGATCGAATTATTCCCCTCTGAAGTTTGTACGACTACCCCTTCCATATGTAGTGCCACTGGGAAAAAATGATAATAATAAAACATTGGAGTCATATGGCCTTTACCATAGGCAGTGCTATAGCGTTTCCTCTGAAATAGTTGGTGTTTCCGATAAATATACATCCAGGGAGGCAATGAACCCCAGAGCCCCTGGGACAGGCGTCATAAATAATGCGAATTATCAATTGTTTAAACAAGTTTTATAATGGAAGAAGGGCGGCTTGTTTAGCATCAGGTAAAAAAAAAAAAAGATAAAGGCTACGGCATTAGACTTTACAGTCCGTACCGGCGGTGCTGATCTCCGTTTCTTGGCCCTTCAGCCAAGAAGTGCAATGGGGGGCTGGGGCCAGCCATCCTGTGCTTTCACACACCCTTCCTGTTTACCATCCCCAGATTTCTCCAGGTACCCATTTAGAGCTGGGTCGACTCTGACTAAGCTTACAGAGTCCTAAATAGGACTGGTTTCTAAATGAAAAGGCCAAAACAATGTCATGCTAAAAGTATAAGGGTCTCAGAAATGCGTTGTAAGATTTCTTTTCCCTGATCAGTCTGAAATTCATAACCGTAAGCATATGGGCTAAGAGGTACTTAATGTACAGAATATTCAGGGCTTGATCCCCCTCCCCATGATAGGGCTCTAACCAGGGCCCAAAATGTTTGTCCCCATTGATTTGAAACCTACACGTTTTGTTAAGTCACAGAGCTAAGGGAGTTCTAATGCAGAATGAACAATAGGAAACTGGTTACTTTGTCCATGTAATTTGAGGGCAACCAGCCTCTCTTCCGTGTCTTTTTCTGCTAATAGCTATCAACCCCCTTAGTCTCCCTGATATTGGATCAAAATTATGAGATAGTTATTTTGTTCCAAGTGCCAAAAAGTCTATAAAATATGCCTCCATAGTCGGCATCAACCCATGGACCCAGGGCAATGACTATAGATAATTTAAATTGCACATTGTTCAAAAATAGGTTATCGGAGGCAACACTCTAGTCTTGCCTGAAGTATATTTAATAATTTAAAAATAGTTTTTGCGAAAAAAAAAATTCAAAGAAAAATAAAGACGCTGACGTCAGGACACTTGTCAATACATTGATGAAAATAATCTGAGCATAATAATTAAGATTGTTTGAAAGAACAAATGATAAACAAACTAAATGTTTAATAGATGAATATGTTTAATGAATGAATGTTTAATAGATGAATAATAGAAAATGATATTAATTCCTAAAAGTCATAGCAATTCAAGATTCAAGATTTTATTTAATAGCATTTTTGATTTTAAAATATTATAATTATAAAAGAATTTTTTAATAGATTGGTTTTCAGTAAAATGCTAAAGACGAAAAAGCCCTTAGAATATCGAGAGGGGGGCAGTAGCCGTACTCCTTTTCACAGTAATTTATATCCGTTTGAAGTCTGGCTAGACCATTCATTAATTTTTCTGTTATTATTTATTTTATTTTCTGTATGTTCTGGGTTTATTTATTTATTGGTAGTTATTTTTGCTTCTTTTAGGCTTAAACTAGTCTTATTTGCACTAGTTTTGGGTTTTCATATGGCTCTTTAATTTTGTACGAAAAACTACATTTTCGAAAAGAGTTTCTTTCTAAATTATTTTCTGCTCGTCTTCTATGAATATTTGAATATTCGCATGCTATAATGCTTTACTATGATTATTTATTTCATATTACGGTTATTTTGACAACTTGGATGCATATCCCACTCAGCAATCATCATTTTTTGAAAGTTATGACTTTATACTTTTAGCTGTTCCTGAAATATTGTAGATACACTACATACCCAATCCGGATGCACTTTGTGTCTTTGGTACAATTCTTCATTTTCATCAATATTCCCTGAAACTTTCAACTTAATAATATTAGCTATTCCTGAAATATTAATATTTTTATTTAATTTTTATAGATTTATTTATTTTATATATTTTGAATTTATACTTTTTAAAGAGTCGTTCTAGCCGAGTGGTTAGTCTAGATTTGAAATTTAGCACACTTTGTCCTTGAAGACAGGTGTTCGAGTTCTGCTGTAGCTTGTTATTTGGTTTGAAATTGGGGTCAGTGGCATGACTCTGTAAGCTCAGCTAGAGTCAAACCAGCTCTAAGTGGGTACCTGAAAAAAGCTGGTGAAGGTAAACAGGAGGGGTGTGCGAAAGCAGAAGATGGCTGGCACCCAGTCCAGACTACACTCCTGGTTCAAGAGCCATAAAACAGTAGGATCGCCAGTAGGGACTGAGTCATTTTTCCCAGATACTGCAGATGCATAATTTTGACAAACTGTGTGCACATAGTTTCACATTAAAGTTTAAAGCTTCACATTAAGGTTTGGTTTAGCATTCCCTCAGCATTCCTGAAAGTCTCAGCTTAGTACCCTTAGTCATTCTGGGATATACCAGATACATCTTTTTAACAGTTTGGATGCACATATTGTCTTTTAGTTTAGTACAATATCTACCCCAGCATTCACATTCTTAACCGTTCCTGAAATATTGGAGGGATACCAGAATCCAGGTTTTCAAAATGGCATCCTGATTTCCAAGGGTATACAATGAAACTTTCAGAGAATGTTCAGTGGGCTGTTGATATAAGACTCTCTTTCAGGTAGTCTTACGGTGAGGTTACCCAGATCTCATATTATTACTTGGGATAGGGGCCAGATCCAGGTTGTCGAAATTGCATATTGCACGTCCACAATATTTTGACAACACAATGGCCTGGGCTTCAGGGTTAAAACTTTCGGGAACTGTTGGAGAAAGAGAGGGAGACGATGGGAAAAAGAGATTTTTTAGCCTTTGTGTTGAAGTTTGAAGAAGGGGGTAAGCAAATTTAGAAGGGGCCTGGTCCACCTGAACCTTTCGGCACTATAAACTCACATATGACTTATAATCTTTGCACAGTTAAATAGCGAGGTTGTCACAATATTTTGACAACACAATGGCCTGGGCTCCAGGGTTAAGACTTTCGGGTACTGTTGGAGAAAGAGAGGGAGACGATGGAAAAAAGAGATTTTTTAGTCTTTGTGTTGAAGTTTGAAGAAGGGGGTAAGCAAATAAAGAAGGGGCCTGATCGACCTGAACGTTTTGGCACTATAAACTCATATAGGACTTATAATCTTTGCACAGTTAAATAACGAGTTATATCAAAAGAAAATATGCCTTTACAGGATGTCAAAGTGGTTAAAGCACAATTTTTGGGAATGGCTTGGGGTATCAATGCTTGGGCGTAATCCATGCACAGTTTTTATCGATGTCAATCAAAAGACAATGTCTATTGCAAAGTTAACAAAATAATATATCTACAAAAGTTTCGGAATGATTTTGGGTATGAAGTCGAATTTTTCAGTGTGCATTGGCGGGGAGGGGTGGGAGAGGCAATTTGATGTTGAGCTATGACTAGGAAGGATAAGTTAAAATCAAATCAAAGGATACTATGTGCAGCCAGTTTATCAAAAATACCATATATACACATTACTAGGAGTAGCTTTGATGCTAGAGTTGGAATATTCAGGCTGTGTAAGAGAAAGAAGGGGACCTGAGTAGAGGAATTTCTAATTTTGTGATGGGAGGGCAGCTAAGAATGTTATGCTTTCAATCCACCTAAACTTCTTTGTTCTTTAAGTCCTAATGGGAATTACAATTTAATAAATAAATAAATGATACTCAAAACGAACAGAAATTAAAATAAGTAAAAGCTGCCATAAAGATAGCTGATACTGCTAGAAACGAATAAACGAATCCTAGAATGAACAGAAATTAAAACGAATCACCCCGTTCAGAATAAAAAAGAAATCGAAAGTATCAGAAACGGGAGCGGGGCCAACCCCTTGAGCCTTTTATTTCGAACAAAAGACAGTACAAAAAGTGGGGTTCAATCCCGCTCTCTAGGGCTATAATGAGAGAAAGGTTGAGATGGCCAGGGAACATTCTGCGGATGAAGGATGGCAGATTGCCGAGGTTGGTCCTTTTTGGCCAACCATCTAGGGTCAAACGGAAAGCAGATCGTCCAAAGTTGAGGTAGGAGGACATCGTAAAGAAAGACTGAAGTGAAATGGGAGCTTCCTGGGAGGGTTTTAAGGGGAAGGCTTTGAATAAATGACGACGGAGGAGGAGCGTCCGTAGCTGTTTAGGACTCAGGTGGCTTGGTGATGCGATGAGTTGTTAGTAGTAGTAGTAATTTTAAGTCACGTCGTCATTTCCGCCTTACTAAAATCCAAATACATTTTAAGCGTTTACTCTTTGATAATTACAATTCAAAAAAATATAAAAATTGCTGAGATTTCCAGGAATTGGCATCATTATATCATAAATGAAAAACTACAACGTACATAATATCTATTGTTCTCAATAAATATGAAAATTATATTCAAGAAGTTTGGAAAGTTTTGGAGGGACGGGGAGCATTGGGAAACCAACGCCCAATAATCTCCGTATATTGGCACCAATTTGAGGAAGTTTAGGGAATTTTTTGACTCTTTTATGGGCCCCATACTGGGGAGGGCAGAGAATTTCTTATGCTTTAGGTTTTTCTGTGCCCAAGGACTTACGGCTGTAAGATTTTAAACTAATCAGGGATAGCCAACATTTGTGGCCCATTTTGGAAGGTCACTGAAGTTCGACTAGTTGCCCACCAATCCCTTTCAAATAAAAGAAGACACTAGAAATGTCAATTTCCAAGCGAGTGAGCCCCTTTCTAAGTTTTTACGACCACACCTTTCATACGAAGAGGCCGGGTGAAAAAATAATGCCCCTGATACTAATTCATAAGTAAAAATATTTTTTTTTGAAAATAATATTTAAGTTGTAGAGCTCGGCGCCTGTAGGGCGCTGGGGTTGTGATCATAAGCAACAACTTCCAAGGAAACTCCTTAAATGGCAAATCCCACATAAACATCCAGAGGAGGACAATTTGCAAGGAGGAGAACGCAGTCCAAATCTCCCCCGTCTTCTCCATGCGTTCAACCAGTGACTAATAGCTTGCAATAAAGAGGTTTATTTGTGTTAAATATGGTATAGTGAGATTCGTGAAGGTTTAACTGTTCAACTAGGCTCATAATCCATACACCTCTTGAGTTCTTGTGCTCACATAATGGAGCTTCTGACTGCACTATCACAATGAAATAGCCTCTGCATCAGAACTTCCCCTGCCAGAACGGCTCGAGGGGAATTCTTGGACAAAATGTTAGAGATTTAAGCATAAAGAGTTTATTTTGGTGATTAAAGCCCCACTCTTATGTCTTAGGGGAGGGGTCTGTGAAGAAGAGGTACCTACAGATGGATCTACCACTCCCATAGTGTCAAATTCGGCACTGATTAGCTTTAAAACCTGTTTCAAATATTGGCTTTTCTTGAATCAAAACTCACAGGGGCTGATTTTACCTTTCTAAAGTCTGTTATTCAATATGCAGTTGCTTCCTCTTCTTTCTTTCTTTTTATTGGGGGGGGGGGAGAGGATTGTCTTGTGTTTAAATCAATACAGTCTTATGGATGAGTAAACGTGGATAAAGAGATCACCTTCAATTTTCCATTTTGCTTATCAATAAAAAAAAAATATAGCCCAAAATAAAAATAAGAATTGAAAAAAGGAAAAACCCAAAACTTCAGGAGTTTAGTAATGCACGGCAAAATTGTAATTAAATTCTACCCTTTTTCTTCGTTTTTCTACATTTGTTTTTATAATTTATTCCATGTTTGTATGAATTTTTAAAAGATACTCTGTTTTAGCTTTTATTTGGGAGGCATAAAGTAAGGTATTTGCCCCCTTCTTATGTGGAAGAACCAATATATACGCAATACAGTAATTTTTTGACGTTCGATAAGCAACATCTTTTTTTATGGAAAAATAACAAGGGTTTCAAACACTTTAATATAAAATATACATATTCAAAAACAAAATGCACTGATATCTTAAAACATTTAAAAAATCTTAAAACAAAATATCTTCCATCTGATCTTCAAGAAACTTTAATATACTAAAACAAAAGATGCCTCAAAAAATAGTAAATTTAGAATATAACTGAATCCCTTGTTCGTGGGCTTAAAATATCCTATAGTTCAGCGACTCGATTAAAGGGTCCAGAGTTCTCAAAACTGTTTAGCGGGTCTTAGCTGCTTCAGACCGTATTCAAACAGTAGGTTATACGAAAAATGTGGTTCGCTCCCGCTTTCTAGGGATATAGTGAAAGAAAGTTTGAGATGGCTAGGGCGTGTTCTGGGGATGAAGGATGATAGATTGCCGAAGTTTGTCCTTTTTGGCCAACCGTCTAGGGCTAAATGGAAAGCAGGTCGTCCTCGTCTGGGGTGGGAGGATGTCATAAAGAAAGATTTAGAGGAAATAGGAACTTCCTGGGAGGGTGTAAAGAGGGAGGCTTTGAATGAATTGGGATGGAGAAGCGTGCGTAACTGTGTCGGTCTAAGGCATCTTGGTACTGCGGTGAGTTGTTAGTAGTAGTATAGGTACATAGGTACAATTAGATTTAGCCCATTTTGAGGGTAGTAATGGTTTTAGATTCACCCAAAATGCCCACAGATGACCCACCTTCACTGAGGGGCTATATAAAAGCAGGAGAAGCGAATCTTGGGGTCACAAGTTTCCCCTTTTTTCAGGAGTGATTCTATTTTTTCCCCCAGCTAAAATTCATAGGGTATCTTTCTACCCTTATGTAGGCATGATTAGAATCCTCCGAAATGAGCTTGTGTTAAGCCTGGGTTACTGGTCCTTTTCACAAAAATTGAGATGCTTCATGGAAAATACCACTTTCTACAAAAAAAACTGTTAGCAACCTATATCCAGGGGGAGGGGGGGGGGAACCCGATTTTAACCCCCTCCTCCCACCAATTTTTTTTGCCCGATTCGTACAATAGTAACAAAAAACATATAAACAAATCGTCGTTGCGTTTCCTAATTTTTTGTGTAAGCCCCCTCCTTGAATATAATGTTGAATACGGGCTTGTTAGCATCTATTTACTAAATTTTTAACTTTAGAGAGGGGAAACAGTCCTCTGTCAAATGACGTCTTTGATCTTTATAAATTAAATAATCTAATTATATATAATATATATTTCAGCCGGAGACTCCCAGACACGCGTTGACGTCAGGAGTACACCCTGACGCTGCGGCGCTGTGATGAACCACGTCAACATCCGTCGGAGAGACTAGTTTTATAAGCAAGTTCGAAGGTGTAAAAGCGTGAATTATTTGTGCCATAAAAATGGCTGTAGCTGAGCCAAATCCTGGCCCTTTGCCACATTTATGCTTAAAGTGGAATAACTATCAATCAAATTTAGCTAATGTTTTTGATCAGTTATTACAAAGTGAAACATTTGTTGATGTGACATTAGCTGCTGAGGGACAGTCAATCAAAGCACACAAGTTGGTATTGTCAGCATGTTCTCCCTATTTTCAAATTTTATTTAACGAAAATCCATGTCCACATCCTATTATAATATTGAAAGACACAAAATATGACGATTTAAAAGCAGTTGTTGAATATATGTACAAAGGTGAGATCAGTGTTGCTCAGAATGAACTAAATTCACTCCTTAAAGTTGCAGATAGTTTAAGAATTAGAGGACTTTCTGAAATGGAGACCTCATCTCCTACACCCCCCTCACCAAATGCTAAGAAACCCGAGAGCCCTCACAGTACCTCAGCAAAAGAAGATCAGGCATCACCACGACCTACCAAAAGAAGACGATCTTCTGGGGACCAGCCCTCCTCCGATGTCCCTAGTAGTCCCTCAAATGAAGGCATTTCTGCTGTTGAAGTACCTACAAGTTCCTTTGGTGCTGTCACTGTTACACCTGTTCTTTCTTCCAATCAAAAGGAAGAAGCAGTTTTGAAGCCAGGAATTGAAGATCTTATCAGAGAAGAAGAAAGGGTAAGTTAATTAGGCTAGTCTATGTTTTTGTTACTTGGCCAATTTTTCTTATCTATTGAATATGTGATGGTGGCTGGGGGAGGTTTTTAGAGAACTCTGACCCTACTTATTTTCTAGGATATTTTTGTGTTTAAAATAGGCCATATAAAAATAACTGCCATGACAAATTGATTAGCCTATGAAAGCATTGCCTAATTTACTTAGTGGAACCTTTTTTCCCCTTCTAAATGAGCTGTACACTTGCTTCAACGACTTTTATAGCTTAAAACTAGCCTAGCCCTATCTCTAGTGTCTTTTTGTTTCCTTGAAAAATTCTTGAGATAGGTTAATGAAAGTGTTCAGATGTGGATACAAATTTGGGCCAGGAATAAAGTTTCAACCTTCACGTCCTGACCTTAAAGGTGTAGAAGATTCTATGAAGAAAGGCATAATTTAACCAGGAGTGTCAATCCACGGAAATGTAGAGGGGGAGCAAAATTTTCAATTGGAAAGGGGGAAAATTTGTCATTAAAAAAAAAATTTCGTTGAAAACACAAAAAAAGAAATTTATTAATGAAAATATACCCCTAAAAGTATTGGTGAAATTCTACTTTAGCTACTTTTGGCTATCTTGGAAAGGCGTTAGGTTAGGAAAATGAAACTTTCAAGGATGAGTCTACAGGCTAAAGTATATCCAGGGAAGGGTATTTTGAAGTTCCTACCTCCACTTCTTCTTCCTCTAGAGGGTCCTGACCTTTAAAAACCTGTGCATTATAAAAGTGAAACATTGCAAAATTGTTCTTCTGCTTAAATGATGTACAACAAATTGTTTTCAGATTAACAACTTTGCTCAATCCCCATTTATAAGGTTTGGAAGATGTGCAAATGCATTTCCAAGAATTGTATTTTCAGAGCTAAAGCCAGAGAAAAAGAGAATGATAACTGAAAAATAAGGTAAAAAGCTGTTTTCTCAAAATTTCAATAGGTATAGACCTGTCATGTAGGCAAATTTCAGGAACTTCTAGAGGGAGAAGGAATGGAGTTAGGTACATTAAAATACCTTCCCAGGACATAATATAGCCTGTAGACACATCCCTGAAAGGTTCATTTTCCTGACCTAACCCCTTTCAAAGATAGCCAAAAGTAGCTGAAGTAGAATTTTACCGAATTATTTCAGGTTCATAATATTAAATAATTATATAAATAAATTAAATTAATTTAATAAATAAATTATAAATAAATAATAAATTAAATAAAATAAATTAAATTAAATTAATTATATAAATAATTATTTCAGCTTCCCCCAGAACGTTTAAAGCCTTACAAGTAAGGGAAGATATAAGCTTGAAGCTGCCCCTCCCTTGATGCCTGGATAAAGCCAAGAGCAATATCCAGAATTTTCTGATTTTGTAAAATATCATTTTATAGGATAAGAGAAGATAAAACATTTTTATTATTCATTTCCTGTTTTTTTTAGTATCTTTGGATGGGTGCATAGGTATAACTTGGTAGTAGGCTGGGAGTTATAAGCCCAACTACCAATTGGCTTCTAGTCTGTTAGGTTTTCTAGTTGGCAACTAGAAAACCTTGTAGTCTAAAATAAATTCGTACCAAATAATACAATCTAGCATTAAAGGGAGGGGGGTTGGGCCCCATTTTGGGTTTTCTATTGGCTGTGTCAATATTTGACCAGGATCTATCATTTCAAGTGTGCAAGCCATGGTCATATCCATTTTACCACTACCCGTTCACTCCCTAATACATATTTTTAGAATAGTCCAACCTAGGCCTATCCTTTGAGCTTGTGATCTCAAAAAGAAATTGCATTCCGTAACTCGTTGTAATACTTTGTCAGAGGTATAGATAAAATGTTCAGCCTCTGGGGACAATATTGAGTTTTCACCCCCCCCCCCCTTCTGCCATCCTTATAACAACATAAGTTAAAAAAGAAAATCAGTTTGGCACCCCTTCAGAGCCTGTCGCCTCCCCTTGCCCTCTCCCTAGCTACGCCACTGTACTTGGTTTAGTGTTCCAATTACTTTTTTGTACTGATGCAATTAAAATTCTCAAGGCCTTGGAAAAGATTTTTCCCTTGGGAGAAGGATTTTCCCCTGTAAATAAAATGGGCTCAATTGTGAAGAGGCTCTCCTGTTTTGCCAAGTGTTCAATATTTGCTTAGTTTAGGCAACCCTATGGCAAGGGTTGTATTTTGGCCTGTAATTATATATCTCAAATTAATACTTTTTTTCTTTCCTTGGCAAAGGTTTTAACAGCTATATTATTTTTGCAACTTTTACTGTTAGGTGTATTTCTTAATAAGGAGTGTTTCTTATGTCGAACACCTCCCCCCCTGCCTCCATATTCTGTTGGTGATTGATGTTAGGTTCACACAAGTGCAACCCTATGGGGGTTGGGATTCGCGCAAGTATATTTTGATTAGGGGACCCCTTTTTCCCGTTGATAAACTGATTAGAAAATACCCCCCTCGGGTGTAATTTGTGTGGTCTGTACCTGATGATAGTGTCCATGAATGGGATCTACTTTTTCCGTTTTTATTCTCCATTTTTTAATGTTGTTTTTTAGCAATTTTGTCTTGTATATAGGCCAAGCATGAGTTGCACCCTTTGATGAAGCTTCCATTGTATTTTCGTTAAATATTTAAGACATTCAAATGAAAAGCTAGAATAAGGTAGCCATGGGCTGTACAAGTCTTCTTAAAACGGAGTATTTTACTTATGGTTTCTCTTAGTTATTGGGGCCACAGAGTTATTAAATTACCAGGGTGGGGCTAATTTGAAAAACGAAAGACAAAGTGTAAAAACATTCTAGGGAAATCCATGAAATATAAGAAGATATAGCAGCAGTGGCATAATTTCGTCGAAATCCTGAAGAAGGGGGGGGGGGTTCCAGTTGGAGCCGATTTTGCAAATCAAGTGAAAATGACAGTGAAAACTAAAAAAATGAGACATATATTATCATAAATGTAAGGGTATACTAAAGAAAACTGACTTGTATCTCTTGAAATTGGAATCATGCAGGCTTATCCTAATTTGGACAAGATTTTGGCAGAAACTAAATTTCAGCTGGAGGTCAAATTGAGGTCTGGACGGGTCAGCTACCCCCCCCCCCTGCCCCATAGAAAATTACGCCCCTGGACAGGAGTTATTCTTGAGATCCCCCTGGAAAACCCACCTACAGCCCTAGTAAGTATTAGAATTATGTTTACTTATCACTATGAATCTAAATAGTTTCAAGATTAAGATATTGGCAGTCTTAAAAAAAAGCAGCTGAGGGTTCTTTGAACCTTAATTTGTATTGAATATTTAATAGGATGAAATTACAATGGATTTCACTTTCTATGAACCTTCATGTTTGAAAAATTATCCCTTAACCAAAATAAACCCTCGATTTGTCAGAGTTAATCGCTTGATCTTGGAAGTTTTGCCTTGAGAAAAGGTAGAGGGTGATATACAGGCCAGTAACTAAGCTGGAGTAGTACCCTTGGGCTTCCTATAATTAGTTTATTAAAAAATCAATCTTCGACTGAAAATTTTCTAATCCTTCACTATGTAACCATACAGGATTTTTATAGTAAGAGCTAAGTAACTATACAGCAAGATGTATTTCTTATCCTCTGAATTTCACCATGATAGTCATATATTGACAAAGTAATTTGGTTTGTTGTCACCATATATCAGGAGAGGTTGATTTAAAGATATGGGAACCACCAACGGATCCAGGGAAACCCCTGCCTCCAGATTTTTCTGGCACCTTCATTTGTTTTTTCTTTTTCTACCCTTTTTTAAAATAATTTTGTGAATTATTGGTGCCATTGTCACAATGCCCCTTCCCCTAAGGGTTTGATCTAGATCCACCTTTGAGGGGAAACTCGACCTACATGTTTGCATAGGGGGAATTAGTTCTGAGTTCGAATTATTCCTAAATTTTCACGAACTTATTTGAAAAAAAACTATGGAAGCTGGTGTTGGTTTGAAGAGGGAGCCCTTCCTTTAACTTTAGTTCTAACTCTGCCACCTGAGGCATCAAGAAGGAGCCACCGTTGATTTTCTGTGCTTTGATGCTGTGCCTAGGTCTCCCCATTGATGTTCATTGCTGGACTGCATCTGAAGGTTTGGCAATATCCCAAGATTCACTTCCAAGATATTAAGATTGGAAAAGATATTAAATAATAATAATATAGCTGCTTGATATACTCTTTGAGTGTTATGCTGGAAATATCAACTTTTCACAAGATCCCAAACTCAGGAGTGAAGGATTTTCACATCGTGTGAAAAGTAAGGAATGACAACCCTGACTGGAAGGGGTAATGGCGCACCTGCCACAGCGAAATCACTGTGGCAGGTGCGCCCATGGTTATTTTTGGGTCTACCTTCGCAAAGTGATGGGTGGATCGCTGTGGTTGCCAATGTAATTTTTTTGGGGGGTAAAAAGTAGTGTTTCCATTCAAAGAATGTTTTTATTGGGACAATACATTTCAAACTCTCATTTATAAACACAGGGTCGTATCCAGGATTTTTCGTGGGGGAGGGGGAGGATACAAAACGCATAAAAATGTGTTTATATTCATTTTATTACGTTTTTAAGAGTCAGACGAACATTTTGAGGGAGGGTTTCAACCCCCTGCCCTCCTGGATACGACCTTGAAGACGTATATAGTCAGTTTCTTCGTTGATTTGGCTTTGCTTGATTATTTACCATTTATTTATAGGCTAATTTTATATTTTAATTACATATTATAATGACTTCTAATGAAAAATTGTTAAAATTAGGTCATATCCTTAAAACTAAAATATTAAAAAAGTTTCCATTCGACTGATTTAGTAATTTTAGTGATAAGGATTAATAAACTTGTAGGATTTAAATTATCAGCATGGCTCATTTTATTAAAATTTATTGACATATTTGTGTATTTAAATTGCTCAACCAATCGTAATGTTTTATCATTTAGATCTAAAATAAATATTGGGCAAATACATTTTTAATTCAGTTTAATCTAAGTATAATATCAAAGTTTCATAATTAAAAATTAAAATTATACTTATGTATAATCTATATACTTGTGGAAATGCTAAACGTGATAAGACAAATGTTGATATTCACATAAGGAGAGGATTTAGGTGGAGGTATTCACTCGCTTGCTGCTAATTTATGCCCATATTATATAATGAGAAGAGAAATCACCAGTGCAACAGCACAAACACATAAAAAAAGACAGAAGGAGAAAAGGAAGACTGTTTTCCTACATTAGTGATTAATATAGATCAGCACTTGAATGAGGCCTTAACCCTACTCATCCATACAATCACATAGGTCAAACAGCATAGCCATACACAATCAACCATAAAGAATAATCCATGGACAGGCAGTCGTGTCGTCAGTAAGTATAAGTCGTCATTTACCAAACATAAAAAAAAGAAAAAAATTCAGAGGCAACAACCCAACACAAGGGCACATCAGGAGAATACGCACTTGCCTATAGGATTTCGGTACTTTAATACCTCTCTACCTACTTATATATGAAAACTTTGTTATTTATATGCTCTGTCTATGAATCCAAAGACATACCTATGCTTCTTCTACTAACAACTGACTGCAGCATCAAGCCACCTGAGGTCAACAGAGCTACGGATGCTCCTCCTTTGTCCCAATCTATTCAAAGCCTCCTGCTTTACACCCTCTCAAGAAACTATAGATAGATTTATATACTTATAAGTCTGTACATATGCACGGGATGGGGTAGCTGCCTTGCTCAAGCTTCCCCTCAGTTGTGATGGTGCACACATCGCTGCACTCTCATCTGACCTTTTTTGGGGGAGGGAGGGGGAGAAGAATTTTTTGAGAGAAAGCATAGTTTCGCAAGCACTTAAGACGCATCTTCCTTGTTCCCCTTGTATATTTTCGTGTTTTTGGTAGAGGAGGGTAAATTCCTCATTTTTGTGCACTCTGTATACACATATGGTCACCTAACATTTCACACCAATTTTAAATTACGTAGTCATGATGCGCTGCTACAAGGCTGCATGTTGCTGAAATGTCATATTAGACCACCATCTGTGATACTATCTGGCTATCATTATTTTTGGTCCGATGTTAGTTGGCCATCGTGCTCAAAACTTTGCCTTGATGTGATTTCTCTCGTTGTTTTAAGACGGTTCTAGAGTAATTGGAAAATATCGAATAAGTCTTACCTCAGCTTTCTACAACCATGTATCAATATCCTACCGACGCATCGACTCCTAAATGATCACCCCTGGGGAAAGAAGAAGCGGCGGGAAAGTTAGCAATCTTACAACTAGGAAAACATGACCCAATTTTTTAATCGACTAGGGGCGTTGAAATGTCGAATAAAGGGGTCCTCTGGTGTGATTCTTTGGTAATCTGAGTTCCTTTTTGTAGTAGTTGCTAAATCAAGGAGTCTTTATCGTGCAAATTGCATCTAAAAAAACGGAAGAGGCATGAAGGTTACATGAAAAACGATGTCCCCCCTGTGCTTCGTTAGAGTCGATTATGCTAGAACGACAGTTGGTAAAGCCTTAGAATTTCGTATTGCCGTCCATTTTGAAATTTGTCCATGGCTCGCTCACGCTTTTGTTGAAATTACATTAAAAATCAATTATTGCTCACTAATGTGAAACATATGGTTTATGTGACCATATCTTTCTCCGCCCATATCTTTGTAAGTAAAGACCAAAGTTATTTTCTGTTTTAAAGAATTGAATTAATGGTTGGTTAAAATACAGTGTTTCAAATATATTTCACGGTTCAGCCAAGACCCCTTCCTGGTCCTAGTGGCAGTTTTAGGGGAGGGGTACAGAGGGGGCACTTGCCCCGGGTGCATAAATTTAGGGTGCTAAATTTCAAATAAATAATCTAACGGTTATATTCATATTGTAATTTTCGATATTTTAATTTTTATTACAGTAAAGTAGGGGGTGCAGTTAATAAATGAAAGCAATTACTAAATTATTGATTAATTAATAGAATAAACATAAATTAACAATTAAAAACTGAAATAATTATAATTAAATTAATATAATAATAAAGTAAATGATCAATTAATTAAAATAATAAAAATAAATTAAAAATTTGTTCAAAAGTTGTTCTGTTCTTTTTCAACTTTGGATTATTGAAAATTTGGTCATCGAATCGGGATTTTTTAAGAACAAATGGGGTACACAACCTGGCACCAGTGATTGCATCACTTGCTACGCTCAAGTTTGATCCAAGGCCCACTTCTGGGTAAATAACGTGGATCTTGTGGCATCAGTTGGAGAGGCATCTGTTCTCTGAAGTTTTTGCCCCCCACTCTAGATTTTGAAAATATTTTTTGAGGTTTCATTGAAAAGTGCCCCTTTGGTATTTTTATTAATAAAATTCAGTACACTGCAAATTACCCCCTCTAAATCTAGGATATACATTTACCTCCCCAAAATTTTGTAAATTTACGCCACTACATGAGGCAACCATGCAGTATCATATTTTTACTATGTAATAATTTGCGCGGATTCAGGCCTCCAACCTTTACTCCTGCTTTTCGACTGGGTTAGATTGATGACAAGGCCGCATCCAGAGGAGGGAGGCCTCTGTTTTGACCCCTTCCTCGACATTTTGTCGACTCGTAAAACGTAACAAAATGCATATAAACAAACTTTTGGTGTGTTTTTAAAGTTTTTTTTTTTGCAAAATACCCCCACTTCTCGAACAAAATTTTTTGATACGGCTCTGGTCGAGAACGACCACACTTATACATTATTAAGTAAGAATTTAGCTTTGTTCCTCAACTAGTTTAAAATACATATCTTATGTAAATTTTTCAGGAAGTGATGTAAAATGTAAATATGACAAATTAGACAGGAATTTATTTACAATATCCAGCATAATTCAGGGCTAATGTATTATATCGACATGAAAAGCTGTTGAATAAACTTAACAATATTGTATTACCTCTACGAGAATAAAATATGCTGACGCATGATTATTATGGTAGTATTTAGAAATTCATTAACGTGTAGGATTTCTAATCTCTCTCACAGTTAAGCTAAAACAAGTCTAACCATAAATCAAAAGTTTTTTTTGGTATTTGTGTCTAATAGTTATCACACTCTGAGAATTTATGTCGCGAACATGAGACAATAACCGGTTTCCATGGTCTTTATACCAGACAATTAGCTTCGCCTCGGTGGGAAACTACATTGTAGCTATATTTTGATTGCATATTTAGTTGATATTTTGTTTAGGTTACCTATTTAATACAATGCAGTCTGCGGGCCCATTCCATAATTTCCATAATTTTGTTACTAAACTATTATATTTTCATCATATTTTTGTTTTTTCATTATGATTAACCTAACTTCACTTCTTGAGTGTGGTGGCAATAAAAAACAATTACCGTTTTTTTCCATGGGTTATCTGTAGTGCCAAAAAAGTATTTTTTTAAGGCGATTATTCTAAATTTTTTCGGGGGAGAAGAGTCTTTTGAAGCAAATTTTTAGGAGAGACAGGAACTCCTTCTGCGTGGAACATAGGCTTTGTGGACATGTCGTCTCCAATCATACCTGTTTAATACTATACCGCCTCTCTAAAAATTTAAATTAAAATATAAAACGTTAGGCTATTTTTCTCCAAAAATTTGATCAACAAGTATTTGTAAAAGTTTTAGAAGATTTAACAATTTATAAGTAATAACTAACACTCCACATAACTCATACTGTTACTACTAATAATAACTCACCACAGCACCCAGCCGCCTGAAGCTAGATCAGCTACGCATGCTCCTCCTTTATCCCAATCCATTCAAAGCCTCCCTCTTTACACTCTCCCAGGAAGTTCCCATTTCCTTCAAATCTTTATGACATCCTCCCACCCCAACCGCGGACGACCTGCTTTCCGTTTAGCCCTAGACAGTTCGCCGAATAGGACAATCTTTGGCAATCTAACATCATTCATACGCAGAGCGTGCTACAGAGCTAATTGTGTACCCAATTTGATTTTTAGGGAATCAAGAGGGTTTTATTGGAGAAGTTGTCCGAGAAAGTTTGCTATAACCCTTAAAACCCAGATTTTAGCTCATTTTGGCGTGGTTTGCCAAATTTTTCTCAGTGTGGTACTTGGGAGGATCTTTGACGTAATATTGCTGTCCATTCTCCCATCATGGGTGCAGCAACCCATGAAATGGTCTTAGAAAATATTAATTCTTTGTAAAATTTGGTATCGATAGTTTTGAACCCTAGGAAAATACCCAGGAAAAAGGTTGGCCAACATCTTCCTTTGATACAACCTTCAACATGATACATACACTAATTCAAACAATATACACCTATGAAGTAATGTAAGTCATAAAACCTTGCAGCACATGTTGGCTCAATGCTCACAAGGCATGCATATAGGGCAAGGACCTTGCGATTTTTTCATATCTTCGCATAATATTTTGTAATTTTTATTTATGTCTTTTTTGATGGCTTAGATTTTCACCCGGCTGTGGAAATCTAAGCCATCAATATATATATATATATATATATATATATATATATATATATATATATATATATATATATATATATATATATATATATATATATATATATATATATATATATATATATATATATATATATATATATATATATATATATATATATATATATATATATATATAGAAAATTTTTTAATTCTCTTGTTATTGTATTTCTATGTTTACAAAGATAGCCATTAGAATACAAGAGGGTCCCTGGCAATCAAATTACTCACATGGTTATTTCCTTTGAGCTGATTCTTGATGTCTTCCAAGCAGGCCTGCCGGAATATTTTTAGGGACTGCTCTTTCCCGAGCTTTAAAAAGAAAATTATGCTCTATTCAGTCTAAAAAATAAAATTAACACTCTTTAATGATGTAATCTTTGTGAAGTCTGAATATCTCTATCTTCGGCACAAAACGGGATAAGTTACTTGGTTTTTTAAGATTTTCGGTAAAGTAGGTGTCGGCTTGTAGTTTTCTGTCGTTTATTCGGTTCTTTTATCCAAGCTTTACAGGTTGTGACAACGTTGCCCAAACACTTCTAAATAGTTTGGCAACACAAACTTAAAAAGATAATTATGGACGAGGTAGATCATTCATGGTGTCGAATACCCTTAACCGCATAGACGAAACAAAACATGTAGTGCTGGCTAACACGTGAATTTCTTTGGAGGGCACTTCTTATTAAAAAGAGTAGCATAAATTGTAGTAGAATTCGGGTAGGCCTTCTTGTCGGTTATTGGAAACACGTCAAAGAATTAAGCTAAGGTTACTCTCAGAAAACCTGTTTCATAGCTACAAAAACAAGTGACGAATGATGCAAGGCAGGCATCGGATTTAAACGGAATGCATTGGACTTGTAATATTTGGGCTATATATTTGCTCATTTTGGGTGGGGGTTAAGTTAAGTTAGTTTGGTAAATGTTTCTATAATTTTGTTTCTAAAGTATTGTTTTATTATTTTTCATTACGATGAACCTACCTTCACTTTTTAAAATGTTTCCAATAACCGACAAGTACCAACATTCGTGTAAATCTTGGGGCTGGGGGGGGGGGACTCCTTGCATTTGTACCAGTACTCGCTAATCCCCTTGGATATTCTTCACTGTATTGTTAGCAACTTTTCTAAAACATTTTAAGGTTTGATTTATGCTAATACAGTTAACGATCTATTATTTCAAGTATATTCAAAGTAACCCTTGTGTCTGGGTTGGAATTAGTTTTCATAATTAGCATTCTTTGATTTTGTATAGCAGGTTTTACAATAACTTGCGGAATATAAATAACTTATTATGTTTAAAATGGAATATGTTTATCGATGCTTAATTAGTTCTTGAATATAATGATTTATGGTTCTGGTTCGAATAAAAATGATTCTTTTTAATTTATTTTCATTTTAATAAAAGAATATGTAGATAGATAGATAGATAGGTTTATATTCCTTATTACAGTAAAATAATTACATAACAATCTATAAATCCCCGCAAAGGCTTCATGGTCTGTAGGAGGGGATTATGAAATCGTCACATATACATTGAACATTTAAACTCCTAGCATTTAAACATATAAACGTAACATTAACATATAAACATAAATATTTAAACTCTGCAAATTCTGTATCTGTTTTGTTAAGAGTGATTGTCTGTTAAATAGTCGCACAGTTGTAATTAAAAAACTATCTAATATATATATATAATATATTAGAAATTCATGTTTCATGCCTAAACCTTAGGGACGTGTCAAACATTTTTCTATGTTAATATAAGAACTTTTTTAAGCCTTTTATTTAAGTGCCCAATGAGCATCTTTTTTTTTATCAAAATTACGCAACATAGATTAATAATTTGCCTTTAATTCGTTATTTGTTACAAAAAAAAATATCTTTTGATAGTCTTTGAGCTAAAAAAAAAATAGGTTTTTCTGATGAAAGTTAAGAGCGGAGTCAAAGATTAAGATGAACAAAAATGCTTGCTTAGATAAAAATACTTGCATATTATAAATATGCAACATATACCTATAAGGCTAGCTCAAATGAACTAATGATATTTCTTTATATTTGTAGAATTTTAAGAAACTTATTCTTTGCTGAAAACTGAGCTTGCTTGAGTTTTCTAGAGAATTTTAGTTACTTAAAGATGTCGATATTATGACCGATGAAAAACTAAAGAGAGCCTTGTGACTTTGCATTCTATGTTTTGCAAGCTATTTAAAGACTTTTACGCTCCTATACAGCGTGTGTTTTTTTCGCTTGTATTTTTTGTTTTCAGTAAAGTGTCAGTTTTAATTTTTTTAAATATGATTGGTTAATTAAGAAGACTATCAGAGCCTTGGGACTTGCTATGAAAAAGAAATACACCCTGTGCCCTTTGGAAATAGCGTAACACATTCGCTCGGGTCAGGTGGATTTTGCTTCTTTTCCATTCTTTCTATAACTTTTTTTTCCCAAGACTGGTGAAAATTTCACTTATACTTGGAACTGTGCCATAATATTTGAAATAAAGATCAGGACTAGACATTAATTTTGCGTCTTTTTTAAGCGGCAATTCCCATCACCTATTTCGAATCTACTTTTTTTAATTTTGATATAAGTTGATATTTTTATTCCAATTATCAAATTCCTATTCATTCGTGGGCATTGGGCAAACTCAAGGTAGTGACTCCATGGAGCTTCTAAAAAATTTATTTTCTGATTCAAACAAGATTTCCCTCAACTCGCATGGACTTATAGATATTTGAGATACCCAAAGAAATAAAAAAATGCATTATTCTCTCTTAGAAACATCTACAAGTTTCTGTTTTCAATTTTTTGGTTCCATGATAGTATCTATAAGGATTAAAATGTAAAGCTTAAATGTAATAATGGACGTCTTTTATATAGAAATATGTAGGCTTTTGTTATTTTTTTTTCAGGCTGACCCCTTACTTGCCCCATTTCAATCTGAACTATTTCTTATTATAGAATGAGATTATAGATTCCATGGTTGCACTTTTTTTGGGGCTTTCCATTGTTTGTGAGTTTCTTATGCTGGCCGTTTTGTATGTTTGGACATCTGCACTAAAAACCTTTTGTTAGGAATACATTTTTTCAACCCATTGAAATGTCTAGGCTTTATTTATACGCACTTCGTAGTAAACATTATAAACTATCCTATATATATATATATATATATATATATATATATATATATATATATATATATATATATATATATATATATATATATATACATATATGGGCAACTCAGCTGATGAAGGATGACAGATTGTCGAAGATTGTCCTTTTGTTCTTTTCACCAACCGTCTATGGTTAAACGGAAAGCAGATCGTTCGCGGTTGCGTTTGAAGGATATCAAACAGTTCGTGGTAACGAACTGTAGTAAGGAGCGACCCGGCTCAATAGTAACCAAAACTCTAAAAAATGGAATTTTGATACCAATAGCTACATCAAAAGAATCCCATTTTAATGCTGGTTTTAAATATATAAGTTTCATCAAGTTTAGTCTTACCCATCAAAAGTTACGAGCCTGAGAAAATTTGCGTTATTTTAGAAAATAGGGGGAAACACCCCCTAAAAGTCATAGAATCTTAACGAAAATCACACCATCAGATTCAGCGTATCAGAGAACCATACTGTAGAAGTTTCAAGCTCCTATCTATAAAAATGTGGAATTTTGCATTTTTTGCCAGAAGGCAGATCACGGATGCGTGTTTATTTGTTTTTTTGTTTTTTTTTTTCTTTTTCCCAGGGGTGATCGTATCGACCCAGTTGTCCTAGAATGTTGCAAGAGGGCTCATTCTAACGGAAATGAAAAGTTCTAGTGCCCTTTTTAAGTGACCAAAAAAATTGGAGGGCAACTAGGCCCCCTCCCACGCTAATTATTTTCCCAAAGTCAACGGATCAAAATTCTGAGATAGCCATTTTATTCAGCGTAGTCGAAAAACCTTATAACTATGTCTTTGGGGACGACTTACTCCCCCACAGTCCCCGTGGGAGGGGCAACAAGTTACAAACTTTGACCTGTGCTTACATATAGTAATGGTTATTGGGAAGTATACAGGCGTTTTCAGGAGGATTTTTTTGGTTTGGGGGAGGGGTTGAGAAGAGGGGGATATGCTGGGGGAACTTTCCTTAGAGAATTTGTAATGGGAGAAGAAAATTTCCATGAAGGGAGAGCAGGATATAGGCTACTAGCTATATTAAAAAAAAAAACGATTAAAAAATAAAAGTGAAAAAGCTTTTTCAGCTGAAAGTAAGGAACAGCAATAAAACTTAAAACAAACAGAAATTATTACCCATATGAGGGGCTCACCTCCTTCTAATACCTCGCTCTTTACGCTAAAGTATTTTCAGTAATTTCAACTACTTATTCTACGGCTTTTGTGATTCAGGGGGTCATTCTTAATGAATTGGGATAAAATTTAAGCTTTAGTGTAAAGAGCGAGGTACTGACGATGGGGCGAATCCCCTCATATATGTAATAAAAACATGAGAATACAAAAATTCTTTACGTAAGCTAATTTATAAGTTACGTAAATCTTTTACCAATAAAAAGATTCGTAAAAAATTAAAAGTTCTAGTTGCCTTTTTAATTAACCAAAAAATCGGGGGGCAACTAGGTTTCGTCCCCCGCTCTTTTTTTCTCAAAATCATTCGATCAAAATTATGAGAAAGCCATTAAGCCAAAAAAAAAAAAATGCAAATTTCGTTTTGATTATTCCTCTGCGGAGAGCCAAAATCAAAACATGCATTGATTCAAAAACGTTCAGAAATTAAATAAAAAAAAACAAGTTTTTTTAACTGAAAGTAAGGAGTGACATTAAAACTTAAAACGCACAGAAATTACTTCGTATATGAAAGAGGCTGCTTCCTCATCAACGCCCAGCTCTTTATGCTAAAGTTTTTTACTGTTTTAAAAAGAAGAATTGAGAGAAAGAGTCAAACTTAAGCGTAAAGAGCGGGGCGTATATATATACGAAGTAATACGACATATACGAAGTAATTTCTGTGCGTTTTAAGTTTTAATGTCGCTCCTTACTTTCAGTTAAAAAAACTTGCTTTTTTTTATTTAATCGTAAAGAAAGATTTAAAGGGAAACGGAAACTTCCTGGGAAGGAGTAAAGAGGGAGGCTTTCAATAGATAGGAATGGAGGATGAGCGTACATAGCTGTCGACCTCAGGTGCCTTGGTGTTCAGGTGAGTTCTTGGCAGTAGTATATATATATATATATATATATATATATATATATATATATATATATATATATATATATATATATATATATATATATATATATATATATATATATATATATATATATATATATATATATATATATATATGCATATAAATGGCACTTTAGGCCACTGTTTTTCAGTTATTTTATTGAGGTCTTCCAGTCTTAAGAGGAATCCCTCACCCTATCGATTGAATATACACGAAGAGTCAAACTATAGCAAGTCTGATTTAGCCATGCGTTGAAAAACAAGACGTTTTATACATGCAATGGTAGTGTGTCCCTTTCCAGTTAGGGACTAAGACCAATCGGATCTCAGACGTATGGAAGAGCATTTTGGGGAAACGGCTTTAGAAGAATTACTTCATAAGGATGCCTGAAATGCTCAAAGTGCATTTCATACCCCACAAATTCTTCATTTTTCCCGTATAGATCTATAATTAAATCTTAAAGGTTCTACCTATGTTTTGAGCTGTAATCTGCTCTTGAAGCTGAAATATTTTTGACATCCCTTGCGATCAGTGGAAATCTGCATTGGCCAAAAAATAGTATATAATGACACTAGGTGTGATTCCCAGTTCTAAAAACCTATTCCCACTTAGGTTGATCATCCTTCTACTAATATTGCTCTTGCCCTATCGTCGAATATGAGTTCCCGCTTTTTGTTTGGGCCTTTCACGCTCTATTGGCACCATTCCATGGAATCCAGAGTAGGTATTCTAGAGTGAGTTTTAGCACAGGTTGGATACCAGTATAGTCATTGAGTAATAAATTTCGTGTGGCATCAATGGCTGTTTTCTTCTGTTATACTTGCTGCCCTCCCTCTGAAAAGCCATCTCGACTAGTGCTACTTTGTTCCTCGGAGATAACAGGCACATAGAAGAATTGAACAGATTTGTTAGACGCACTTCTATTTGAAATGGCGTACCGAGACCCATTCTTCGTTACAATCCTTTTTTTGATTTCTTCAAATGCGAATTTAACCAAACCAACCCTATAAAAAACCTAATTGGGAATAGATTGACCAGGGGCATTGGGCATCAGACCCCAAGCTTCCATCGATCTTACACGATGAAGGATGTCTGCGATGATAAGAGTGGCCCGTTATTGTTTGCCAGTAGATTTAAAATCGGAATGGCCATAAAAAGCACCTAGTCCATCTTCAGCTGTTGCAAACGATTTGCAGACCAAGGAAGACAAACACAACGTTAAAGCAAAATATTCGGGATCCGTATCCATATCCTAAGTTAAGGGATATATCGTCTTCAATTTCTGAGCTTAAAACCCTTTAATTTCATTAGTTCATTTACATACAAATCTTCTTTTGTCATGGCAAAAAAAGATTAAGTTTTCTTTTGTTTGATTCGACTTCTATTTTTCATCATTAAGACTTCTAAAGAAGCAAAAATACAGACTTCAAAAGATCCAGAAGACCCAGGCTTCGCTCCAGAAGATCCTCTAGTAGGAAATGAGAAGCTTGGAGGGGTCTTCCTCTTCATGCACTGCTACAGGGACCCCGAGTTAGTTAGTCAAATTGTGCAGAGGACTGCTAAGGTCGCCCCGTGCGTGGACAACTCATGTGGATTTCTCCCTATCAAGTCAACAAAGACCTGGAAAGTACGATTGCTGAGAAAACTCCCAAGAAGCATTGGTAGACGGGTAGATTTCCATACATGTTGAGATTCTTTAGCCTTCCATTACGCCAAACTATATCTTAAAATGTTGCTGGGCCAAATCCCTTTGCCAGAAGTTCGACCCACTGCTCATTCTGGACATGTAAGGTAGATGGTAGTGTTTCTCAAGCTGAGAACGGCCTTATTTATTCAAAACAGCTTTTAGACCTTGGAATACAGTCTAAATTAACTCTCATTTGGAGTGAAATGTTTTATAGTTGTCTTGTTTAGGTTTGAGAGTGTGACTGAAGGAAATTGTGGAAATGCTTGGTATAGACGTTTCAGCTCATCCAATCTCACTTGTTAAGCTTATAAATGACTGATCTGACGCATTATTTTCTTTCAGTATTCATATTTTGAAAAACTAAACATTGTTTTAGTCTGTTTTGTGAAAAAAAGCTTATTTTTCTGACGTTATGCTCTTAAAACTCTGAAAAAAAGCTCAAGTCCGTCTAGCTCACTTCTAACGGATGTGAAAATGCCTGCTATATAGTTTTAAGGTTATCCAATGTTACTTGAAATACTTATTGACGACTGGTCTACCACATTTTCTTCTTTGAGTGCCCATGTTTAGAAATAACGTGTTATCCAAAAAAGCGTTGCCTTACCTGTGAAAAAGTCAGCTTTTTCACATATATTCTCTTGAAACGTTGGAAATAACTGCCAAATCCATTTAGCCCCCTGTTAGGAGTTGGAAATGCTTGTAGCAACGGGAAATTGCTTACTATATAGGTTTAAGGTCATCCAATCTCGCGCGGTTTGCTTATTGATGGCTGATCTGAGATATGATATTCTTTCAGCATCCATGTTTTAAAAAATATAAAATTATCCAAGAAGACTTCGCTCTTTCAAACATTTGATGGTTATGAATTGTAAGTAAGGAACGACGCGGCTTAACCGAAACTTTAAGAAATTGAGCCTTGATAAATTTAGATACATCAAAAGGATCGAATCTTGATGCTTATTCAAAATATATAAATTTCAGCAAGTTTAATTTCAAAGTTTTTTTGAATTTTTTAAAATTATATTTCAGGAGTCATTCTTAAGTAATAGGAACAAAAAGTCAAACTTTAGTGTAAAGAGCTAGGTATTCAGGAGGGGGAACCCCCTCCATATACGTAATAATTTTCGTTCCTTTTAAGTTTTAATGCTGCTGCTTACTTTCAATTGAAAACACTGTTTTTTTTATTAAATCTGTCAAAAAGCCAGCTCATTTTTCCATGTGTACGCTCTTAAAATATGTGCTAGACCTTACCAAAACATGAGGGGAAGCTATAGGCTCATGTGAGTTAAAATGTGTAAGGATGCTATTCAGCTTAGGAACATGGATGACATGAATGGATTTCTTTTGCCTTTGGAACTTTATGACAATAGTAACATTCTGTCATACAACTAAATGCGGATCTTTTTTAAAACACTCTTGTAACGTGCATAGTGACAGTTTTCCCAACATTGGAAACAAACGTGGAAAACGCGGAGAAGAAGGGTCGTGGTAGAAGCTGAACCTCGTTATCCATGAGAACCTCAGGGAGTGAGTGAGCTCAAAAAAATTATGAATAAAAAATATATTATACCAAAGGGGTTGAATATGCCTATAAGAAGAAAGGGGGCAACCGCAGGCAAATTTTCATGCAGGACGGGTCTGAGAAATTATTTTCTCCAAAGGTAGTTTTCGAAACTAACCTTCATGAGATTTATAAAGTTTTTGAAGATATTCTTTTGGAAGTTATTTTTTCTGTATTAAATTATTTGAATTCTTTGTATTTTGTCGTTCTTTGTCATCTGTTCGGGTTTTTTCTCTCTTACGGCAAACGATAAATGCAGGTTTATTTTGAACTTATATTTTATTAAAAAATAGTTGTGAGCGACGAGCGAAGGGGGATAAACGCCTGTCTTGCTACCCCTTGGTACCATAGACGCAATTGAACAATGAATCGACACAATTAAGCAATGATCGGCCATCGGTTACAAATATGCACGTGTAAGATTTTTTCTCTAGTGGGAGGCAGGTTAGTCAAGACAAAAAACGGGTGAATTCCCAATACTACTAAAGTATTGAGGGATCCGTCTAAGGGAGGTACATAGGAGGAAGCCTTGGATTTGGTCCCTGAAAAGTCCAGGTTCTTATTATCCCCTCATGTTTATCATAAAATATAACTGTTCTCTTGGCGCTTTGACAGATTCCCCCTCCCCAGAACAAGAATATGTGTGTACTGTTCAGCTCTTATGATTACTGGCGTCATGAATCATACTGTTGTAGTATAATTTTGTGAAAAATGTAAAAATAAATAATAACCCAGAGGCCTCCAGTTACCCACTAATGCTGCAGAAAAAATTAATCTTGTCTATCCTTTTTCTCGCCTGAGTAAAGCTACCAAATTCTCTGGAATTTTCAGGTACGATTTTCATCATTATGAATAGATTCATTTATTCACCCCTCGAAGCAGCCTATATAATTATTTATCAACGATAATATAAATACCGAGAACGGGTTTTTAAGTTTACTTTCTAGCGGGTTTATGCTTAATATCCGTTAAAAGTTTTCGTGTTATCATGGGCAATAATTAGGATTTCGGTTAAGTTTCTTTATACTCAGTTGAGAATACTAAACTCTCTATAGTTTTTTTTTTGCTGTTTGAAGGGTATTACACGTAGGGTTGAACTCTCCTTCGGTATCTGACTTTCAAATGGAGGATTAAGGGTTGTCTTTTTTTCTAGCAAAAGGAATTCCAATCCTTTTTTGCTCTATCGGTGCATTTTTTTATGCTTGTTTGAGAATTGTTACTCTAAAAGTGATAAGTCATGGGATCAAATAGCTTTTTTTTGGAATGGACTTCATTTCATTCATACTAAATCACTAAATTTAGTGAGAACGGTCAACTTCTATTTTTAGAATTTCACAAAACATGGACCTTTCGCTCTCTAAGTAGTAACTGGGGAATCTAGTTTTCAATAAAAATTCTGAAAGGTAATTAAAGTACTTAGCCTGATTTTCTTAATTACAAATGGGCTAAAAGTGAAAAATGAACTAAAAATTTTCTGAGGGGGGTAGGCGACAAAGATAATTCAGAGAGAGGTTTACGATAAAATTAGTGACTATCAAGGTTTCCGAATGCAAAAATTTGTCTACATGCATTTTGTTATTTCTGGTGGGGGATTCAGACAGGGTTGCCCCCTGGATACGGCTGTGGGCCTCGGGCTGTTTTTCGAATTTTACATAAATCAGCCTTCGGAATAATATCGAAATAATAATAACCATTCCTGAATCAGCTTGAATTTGCAATTCTTCCTCACTTGTCAGTTCTTTTCAAAACGCGTTTTTGGGTTTTCGGTTACTATGAGTGAAAATTTACTAGGTTGCGATACATTCCGCACTGGCTCAAAATTTGACACAGCAGCGACAGGTAAATACCGCAAACGGTAAAAAAGTGGATTGGCTTCTCTTTCTGACTTACGGCTAAGGAATTCTGACATGCGAGAATTTGTCACAAAAATAAAGCGATGAAAGTGCACTTCAACGTGGAAGGATACGACAATAATTTATCTTTATTTCTATTTTCCTGCATTAAAATATTCATTACCAAAAGCTGGGATTTCTTTCTATGAGTATTTTCCCGGTTAGAAGAGTAGCTTAAGTGAACACGGTCAAACTTTAAGATGAAGCAGGACAACTTGCCGAGAGGGACGGTTTCCTTTGTTTTAAATTGCATTTAAGGGCCCAAATAGCTTAAGTTTGTAGATGCTACTTAGTTTTTACTATATGAACATGAATAAGGTCTTCTATCAGGGAGGAAAGGTAGGTTAGAAACAGGCCATAATAAAGGACGAATAGCAAATTTTAGTTTTGTGGAAGGAACTAAAGAGTTAAGCTTTGAACAAACTATGGGCGGACGAAGAGCTTGTGCGTTTGTATGGTCTTCAAGAGGCTCGATTAGGTAATGAATTGTTTGTATTAGTAGTAATATTCTTGAGCAGCTAAAAATGTTCTTAAAATCATTTTTATTGTATGTGTTGCCTGAAAAATTGATATTTCAATTTAAGTTGATATTAAGGATATTCAGTTACTAATTACAATATAGAAAATCGCAATTTAGCTGAGTACTTGACTTGGGCCCCCCTGGAGAACTGCCCTCTATATTCAAATAGCTTATTTTGAAACAAAGGCTTTAGGGGGAAATTTTATTAGAAGAGTAGGCCTTACTGAAGTGATTTTGTGCACATTTCGGTCTAAATAATTGTAGCGACTAGGACAGGGCCATGGAGCCTGAAATGATAAGCTTTTTATATTGTAAAACGGGGAGGGAATATGGTTATTTTGGAGGATTATTTGGCAAGGGGGTCCTGTTATCTGTTTATGTGAAGGCAAGAATATAGCTAGTAAAAATTAAGTATTAAAAAAATCCCCTTTTTCCGAATTATATATCGTTGAGTAGCTTTCTAGAGTTTCGTACCAGGTGCCCGATCTTTGTAAAGCTCTTCATAAATTTGCCGGAAGTTGTCTTCCTTCTTCGATAAACCTATTGTGTCTTAGTGGTTTTATTTATTATAAAAAAGTTATTGAAATACTTTTTTTTCGACTGAGCAACTAAACCTCCCTCAAGAAGTGGGAAGACGGATCTTTTGTTGATTTTCGGTTCGCTGAATTTACTAAATTGGGATACATATGAATAAAACATGTAATCTGTGTCTAAGAAACCTACAGTAATTCAGTTAGACCTGCAAATAGTAATGTAACTGAAGCTTTTCGAGCATTAAACTGATCCATGATGAATTTGGCCCTGTTGAGAAAAAGTAAAGAAGATTTTTGTACTGATCTTAAAGGGATTGGGGCTTTCTAACGTTGTCAAAATCAGACAATATATAACATTTCAACTTTTTTGATAATTCAAGGAGTCCTCTTTCTTCAGAAAAATTGAGAACCAGTTATAATCAATGACACCTGAATATATAAACGTTAAAGTAGCATGTTTTATGGGATCAGAAACCCCATCTGGAAACAGTATTTTGACCCTCTATCCCCAATTTCTAAACTTGTGAGACTACCTAATTGTTTTCATCATCGGCCTTTAAAGGATTGATTTAAAAATCTTTCCAAAAAAGAAGTTTTTCAAAGAAAAGTTAAACCAGAGATGAGCATAAATAAGTCAAATAATTTGTCAAGCCTAAAACTACCATGAGTCTATCATAAATAAATGAAACCCAAAACGAACAGAGATTACAACAAATAACCATGTTCAACTCAAAACATGCAAAAAGTACCACAAAGAGGAGTATGACTAATGCCCCTGGGGCTTTTAAAGACCAAAATATGATTTGGACAAACGACTGTCTCAGAATTTGTATGTGATATCTATGGGGTAATAATCTGTGCAAAGGGAGACTTATTGCCCTTCAATTGCTTTTGACCCTTAAAAAGGGCATTAGAAGTCTATTTCCAATTGAATGAGCCCTCTCCGGTTTCTGTGATAACTCCTTTCATACAAAGTGCCTTGGTGAAAAATGAAAAGAGAAGACAGAGCCCACTTCGCTCTTAACTTAGGCAGTGGTTTTGTGCTTGATAATCCTCTGATTGTTATGAATCCTATGATTGCTAATCCTCCTATGGACATTCTACAAATATTAAAAAAAAAATACATTAAAGCTTTTTTCATAAATGTTTTGTTTCGTTTTTTTCTTCCATTAATGAGTGTCATCTTGATGAATTCATTCGTTTAAAATGTATAGAATCAATTTACATATTTATATAGAGTTTTCAGTAAAGTGGAGAATAAGCGCTTTTTAACCTTTCAAGCGTTCGAGCGACGGCAATGCTACACTTAATAGCAGACTATTTGTTACAATTCATTTAGTTCTACTATTAAAAGAACTAGTTCATTAATTCTTCTTTTTATATTCGTTACTTTCAAATAATTAAAAAATCTGTGGGCTTAATAAAACTTTTAACTTTGCAATTTATTTAGTTTTCAGTAAAGCGCAAAATGATACTAGCCTTTTGGCTATTTTGAGGGTCGATAAAGGTGTTTTTTAGTTGTGGTATCATTTTTGAAAGATTTCTTTGTGACAATTCATTTCGTTACACTGTTTGAAAAAGAACCGTATTCTTCTTTTCTAATCCATTACATTCAAATATGTTGAAATTCAATTAGGTAAATATAACTTCCAATCTAGCCATTTTTTTAAGTTTCAATAAGGTGCAGTGTCACTAGTCGTCAGTGAGGGTTGGGGGTTGAGTTTTAGCGTGTGATTTAATTTTTTGCAATCTGTTTTATTAGATACCCGTTAGTTGTACTGTTCTAAAAAACCTTGTTTGTAAGCATTTCCCCCCAAAAAGAACCCCCCTCTTCCCTCCCAAAAAGAGAATCGAAATGGTCTTTGTGTATTTTCTAATTTATCATTAGTTTCTTGAAAGTTCAGAAACCTCTTGTTGAAATAAGGAAATCATGTTTGTTTCAATTTATTTATAATAATCGTTAAATTTGTTTTTGAGTTATTTTTATTACTTTATTGCTTTTAAACTCGTTAAAAGTTCAACAACCCCAGGTAATACCTATAAATCATACTACAAAAATAATTATTTGTTATTATATAGTTTTCTTTTTCAGAATTGGTTTCTATCTTTAAGCCATAATTGCGATTTCAGTGTTATTAACGACCATCGTATTTATTTTTATTGGATAATAACTATGCCTTGGGAGTAAAGGGAATCTAAACTTATTGCCAGATTTACGCTGCAATATCTGTTTTGTCTGTCTGTGTGTGTTTGGGGGGGGGGGGGTTCAAAGGATGGTGTGTCTTTTCTGTTTCTGCTTAGTGCGCCAAAAGCGCAATATATGTATATATATAGAATGATAAATGGGATACAGGAACATTGGTTCTTAGGGTTGCCCACTCTCCTCTACTTAGTATACATTTTAGTGTCGCTTAATCCTCCACTCATGGCACACTTTGCTTTACGTTCGATACACATCTGCCACGCCTTTTCTCCCTTGCCACATTTGTTACATGCCAGACACTTCTGTCGCTCGTTGTCCGTGCAATCTAGTGTGCCCTAGTTTTAAAAGTGGATAGCCTAACCTTTCGGGATATTTTTAAATAATGTTGTCGCGTTCAAATTATAAACTTCCCCTTTATTGAATTCATCATCATACTGGGTAGCATCCTTTAAAAAGACGGCTGAATAAATATGGCTGTAAATATTTATAGCTATTGACATAAGTTTTTAACCAATTAGCATACGATACAATCTCAATAAAATTCTTGAGCTTTGCATGGCAAGAGGATTGTCTAGACAGATAAAAACAAATGCTAAATTTTAAAATAAGTTAAGTAATTTCACCCCATTTTCTTCTATTTTGAAACTCTTGAAGACGCGCAAGTAGACACTTACCTTGGTAAGGGAATTGTATACCAAAGGATTACTTAAAATATTATGTTGTTATATTTTTGGTATCCTTTTTTTATATAAAAAATTCTTTTTATAACTTAAATACATAACTATAAAACTTTTAAAACACTTAAAAGCTTTTCCAATATCATTTGAATCCCCTCCTCCCCATCCACACAAAACAGTTGCCTGTGAATAGGAACCGTTTTGTTTGCCGACTTGTCTAGTGTTGGGATAAAAAAGTCGGCCTTTATATCGTATTGCTCTGCTAAAACCTTGTGAGACAAAAACGTCTCATCTTTGAGCTAAGAGGGAGATAAGGGGACCGGCTTATGTTTAATATAATGTTTTAATTTTATGTCTCTTATGTTTAAGATACTTACGTTCGCTTTTCGATTTCTTTTAAAAAAATGTTCGATTTTTTTTTCCACTTTCAATATCAAATTCAGAATTGTTCAAGATGTTACGAGTAATGTCGTCTCTTCAAAAGGTCTATTTAGATGTATTTCATCTACGATATAAAATAGGGCTATCCTTAAAAATGGGGTGTTTCCCTACCCGTAAACAACAGGTGAAAAAATTTTCAGGTGGAAATTATTAAACTTTTCGTAGGGGAATAATCCTAGAAGTATTGTCCATAGGGGATGTCCCTGTTTCTCCACCTCGGCACGGACGAACATATAGGTTTAATGTTTCAGTCTACACTCGTAACATATCTGAAACAAGTGAAAATCAAAGGACATGAGTAGGAGAGGGTCGATTTGGGGCTCAGAACTCATCCCTCAATAAAATCCAAAATGGTTTTGATTTTTTGAGAATTTCTTGATCAAATCATCAAATTAAATCTTTTTTTTTATCACTGTCACCCTAATTTGTTTTATTATGACCACCCAATGTTTTATCATTGCCACCCCCTCCCCAGCACAAATTCACACACACATGTCATAGGGAAGTTGTCAAGACTCAGAATCTATGTGGTAGGCTACGCTTGGTCCAAACCTATTCGTTCAAAGGAAGGAACTTTTGGGGACAACATCCCTTCCACGTTGAATTGAAGGACCTCTCACAGATATAAGTAAAGTCAGGGGCAAAAAGAATTAACTTCTAAGATTCTAGATCCCTCGTCATAGAAAATCCATTGACTTCTTCAGGCTATGCAAAAATTGTTCTTCTTAGGGAGAAGCTTTTTCTTAGGAACTACAACACTCCTCCCAGCTCAGTACAGGTGGCTATGCAAATGCATGTACCATTTTATTTTGCACTAAAAGTATTTCCTCAGTCCCGCTCTATGCATTAAATTAAATATATAAAAAACGAGTTTTTTTAACTGAAAGTAAGGAGCGACATTAAAAAATAAAACGAATATAAATTACTCAGTGTATGAAGGGGACTGTTCCCTCCTCAAAGTCCCGCTCTTTACGCTAAAGTTTGACTCTTTCTCTCAATTCTACTTTATAGAACAGTAAATAACTTAAGCGTAAAGAGCGGGACGTTGAGAAGGGAACAGCCCCTTTCATGTATGAAATAATTTCTATTCGTTTTATGTTTTAATGTCGCTCCTTATTTTCAGTTAAAAAAACTTGTTTTTTTTATTTAATTTCTAAACGTTTTGAATTAATGCATGTTTGATTTTGACTCTCCGCAAATGAATAATTAAAATTTACGTATTATTTTTTTTTGCTAAATGGATTTCTCTTAGTTTTGATGAGACGGTTTTGAGAAAAGGGTGGGGGAGGAGGCCTAGTTGCCCTTCAATTTTTCGGTTACTTAAATAGGCAACTATAATCTTTAATTTTTAACGAACGTTTTTATTAGTAAAAAATATACGTAACTTACAAATTGACTTACGTAACGAACTTCTATATTCATATATTTTTATTATGTATATGAGGTGGTTTGCCCCCTCGTTAATACCTCGCTCTTAACACTAAAGCTTTAATTTTGTCCCAATTCTTTAAGATTGACCGCTGAATCATAAAGGCTGTAGAATAAATAGTTGAAATTACTAAAGAGTGAGATATTTCGGAAGAGTTGAACCACCCCCCTCTGCGTAATAATCTCTGTTCGTTTTAAGTTTTAATGCTGGTCCTTACTTTCAGTGGAAAAAGGTTTTTCGTATTAATTTTTTCATTGTTTTTTTTTAATAATGCTAGAAAATCCTGCGCCACCTTCATGGAATTCCTCTTCTCCCATGACAAATTCCTCCAAGGGAAGATCCTCCCACGTAGCCCCCTCCCCTCAACCCCCTCTCAACAAAAAAATCCCCCTGAAATTGTCTGTACACTTCCAATTAACCATTACTGTATGTAAACACTGGTCAAAGTTTGTAACTTGCAGCCCCTCCCCCGGAAGCTGTGGGGAGTAAGTCAGCCCCAAAGATAGTTATTATGTTTTTCGACTATGCTGAACAAAATGGATATCTCAAAATTTTGATCCGTTGACTTTGGGAAAAACGAGTGTAGGAGGGGGCCTAGGTGCCCTCCAATTTTTTGGTCACTTACAAAGGGGACTAGAACTTTTAATTTCCGTTATAATGAGCCCTTTCGTGACATTCTAGGACCACTTGGTCGATACGATCACCCCTGGGAAAAAACAAACAAATAAACACGCATCCGTGATCGTCTTTTGGCAAAAAGTTTCACATTTTTCTAGATAGGGGCTTGAAACTTCTACAGTAGGTTTCTCTGATACGTTAAGAGCCTATGACTTTTAAGGGGTGTTTCCCCCTATTTTCCAAAACAAGGTAAATTTTCTCAGGCGCTTATTTTTTTATGAGTAAGACTAAATTTGATGAAACTTATATATTTAAAATCAGCATAAAAATCCGATTCTTTTGATGTATCTATTAGTATCAAAATTCCGTTTTTTAGAGTATCGTTTACTATTGAGCCAGGTCGCTCCTTACTACAGTTCGTTACCACGAACTGTTTGATTGTCTGAAAGGTTATTTTTTGTTTGATAAAAAGTATCTCTTCGAATCGGACATTTAATGTATGTTTTCGTTGTTGAAAGCTTTAAATAGAATAGAATGGTTTGGTTGTGTCATAAAAAAAGGGCATGCCTTAACGTGGGAGACAGGATCCAACATTGGTGACGTGCATATGAAAAAGGTTCATGTGGCAGTGTTACTTTATTATATGTACCAAACAGTGTACAAGCAGATAGAGGTTTACACATTATTTTTAAATGGCTTAACGCGAGCTTGAAAATTAGTTAGTAAAATAACATAAAATTGTATTTACTCTAAGATAATCGGAAATTTTCTCGGACATATTTGTAACCGGGAAAGTACGGTGGCACCCGAGTGGTTACCATTTTCCATACCTGGTGCACATATCTGAGCACCAAGTGTGCAACGCAGCTCCTCCATACGTGACACGGTTTCACCAATCTTGAAACGCGCCCCCTGGCGTGCGTGATTTCTTAATACCGGTGTCCCCTCGGTGGCATTAATACCCCTCGGTTACTTTTGCCCTCAAGAAGGACAAAAAGAGCTTCTAATTTTCGATCGAATCTGACCTTCTTATTCTATATTATTGGGCCAGAAAAGAAATACCATACATTGGAGAGGCATTGATCTTTACTAAGTCAACGCTGTCATGTTGTTTACGTTAACAAAGTTTATGTTTGACTTGTTTTTTTTCATCATTTTTTACGCCTTTCATCAGTGGTTCCTGGAATCGTTGCTAGTGGGGGGGCAGCTTCCTCGGGTGCCATGTCTGGGGGATGCCACGGCTCAGAGGGGGGGGGGGTGTCCTAGTTTACCTCACTCAAGTGATACTCAATACTGCCGGCCAGCCTATTCACTATGTCTGTATGGTTTGGTTAGTTCAGTAACATTCTTTTTCTTTTACCAGACTTAGAACATGCAAAAATCCATTATTCTACAGTCGTGGTTTTGTCAGTTTAATATACCCAATCCAGATCCTGGGAGAGGGTTACCCTGTTTGGCCCTCCCCCCATAAATTTTGTCCGACACATAAGAAGTAACAAAATGGATATAAGGAAGTTTTTAATGCGTTTTGTAATTTATTTAGTCCTTTCCCCCGCCCCAAATATAAATCTTGAGTATGACCTTGCCCAGATATCTTATGAAAATGGGCTATATTTTCCGCAGACACATGTATAGGGAGATCTTCGGGCCAATACACCCATCCCATGTCTCAAGATTTTACGTATTTTAATAACAGTCCTTATATTTTTCACGCAATTGGCTTTTTGGCCTTTTTTCCAATTATTATTTTAAAAGAAAATCTATGTATGTGCCTGTCTATTTCATTTAAAAACAAAAGCCATCTCAATATTTCCAAAACCATTTTTGAAATCATTAGGCACCTTTCCAATATTTTTCTCATATACAAAATCAATTTTTATTATTTGTTTCATCTATTAAAGTAAATTATATGGTTGGAATCTTTAAGATCCGTTAGAAGCTTTAGGCTTTGTATGAGAAATTATAAAAATATTTATTATTTAACCTACGCCCAAATTTGGTCTTTGTGCCGAAAGCCATTATTCACATGTCAAATGTAAATTTATTTTCTTGTTGCAACATGCTTAGGTTTTGAATAAATTTCAATAATTGATTAATTGTGTTCTCCATTTCTTGTTATATATATATATATATATATATATATATATATATATATATATATATATATATATATATATATATATATATATATATATATATATATATATATATATGTATATATATATATATATTTATATTTGTTATTAATATATATAATTTGTTATAATATATATACATTTGTTATAATATATATAACAAAAAAAATATTGAATTGTTTGATTGACTTCGAGTAGATAGATTTTTATAAAGCCAATACATGGCATCTACTTCCAATGTTTCTTTTCTTTGCGTGCCAAAATCAAACGTTTTTTCTACCATCTAATTATCATATGTTTTTCATGTCTAGATAAGGTCTAATAAACATTTTTTTTTTTCATCTTGGGGTAGGATATTAAAATTCATTTTAAATCCAGACATGTTTTTGTCTAGCGTCGGAGTCTCAAAAGGCTGAGTTTCAATTTTATAGCAATTTTAATACCTTATGTTTTTAATTAGCAAAAACACTTAAATGAAGGTGGGCATTATTAATTTCTTTGAGTTGGGACTATCTTATTTGAATTTTGTTTATGCAGGAGATAAATTTTCTACAAGAACATCTGTTGACAAAGATTTTTTAAAGCTAAATAACACAATATTCGTTGTTTGATAAAAATCACGGTAATATTCTCATTGTATTTACCATATATATATTGTGTAATCAAACATAAATATTCAATATTTACCGTTGTGTTATTTAGTTTAATCCATAGTAAAAGCATATGGGAAACATTGTGGTAAATACTAGGTCGGGGTTAACGGCAAGGAGGGGGGGGGGGGCTAATATACTATTCTTTGCTCTTACCGACCCCTTGAAAATAGTCACTGCCCCTGGTCTAGAGCATGCACTGGGGATAAGGTTTTCGTTCCTGCCGCTATTAAAGATCCAAAATTGTCTCGTATGTTTCGTTGAAATCGCTTGTTTTAAAGGCTTTGATGAACTTGGCCTCTCCCATAACAAATTGTTCATTACAAGCCTGTTCATGACTTTTGAACTTGAAAAACGCCCCCCCCCCCTCCATGGGTATAAGAGAAATTTATTTTGGTGGGTGGATAATATTCTTGAGATTTGGCACAGATACATAAAAGCAGGTGGCACTTAATATTTCGTTTGCAATTAGAAGACATGGAAGGCTTTACCACCTTTATTGGAAATTTGTTTTATTTTTGGCAAGGTTATAGAAGAAATTTTATATCAAGACTTTAAACGAACTTTGTCATTGAACTCTCTATGAATATAATCTAGTGAATTATCCGAAAGGTCATTTGTGAACTATCTGAAAAGTTATTTATTTTTGTGTGTATAAATATGCTAGCTTCAATTATATTATTTTTGTATTTCTACTGATGACGATCGCTATATATGTGATCGAAATATCTAGACTCTTATCCCTGTTTTTTTTTTTTTTTTTTCACTGTCTAAATAAATGGATTTATCCCCATTTGATTTTTTTTGTTTTTTTGCTATAACGCTTAAGTACAAAACAGGGAAATGGTTCAAAGAATATTGGGCAATGAGGAAAAAGCATAGGGTGAAATTTTTGGAGGGACCCTAGGCCCAAGTGATCTCCCTGTACAATTATTTCTGATAAATGAAAAATTCTCTGATGCTATTGCTTACTTTCTTAGTTTTCTCCAAAGTATTTAAACATCATGCTGTTATAGCTGCCCCTCCGGCAGCTGCCATTCGGCTATAGTTGTCACACTTGGTTCCTACTTTTTGCATACAGGGTTTTACACAAGATTGAATCCTTGCACCTAAAATTTATTTTTAGTTTTAAACTCCTCATCCTCATGGATTAACTTTCCGTCTTGAAAATTCTCTTGTATCTCAGATCCAAGCTCGTATCCATGGGGGTTAGGGGGATTGATCCCCTCCCCCGATTTTTGTTTACAACTTATGAAAACGTAACAAAAATGGATAAAAAAGTTTTCTATGCGTTTTTGAAGTTTTTTACTCCCCTCCTGCCGAAAAATACTCCTCCCGAAGAAAAACTGGTCACTTTAGGAGAATACTCATGGATACAGCATTGGTCAGACCCCACTTAGATTTTGAGATTGTGCCAAATGGTAATGAATTATTTGCTGGGAGTCAGGAATGTCATTTCATTTTTTCCGTTTGGAAGGGGATAAGGACTGATTTATTTTCTAGGGGAAAACATAAAATAAAGTCTTCTTTTTTATTACATACTCTGTTATTTTTCACTTATTTTGTATATCTTTGAGGTTTGAGGGAATGAAACCTCCGTAACAGATGCCATGTCGTCTTAGAGTGAATCCTAAACCACAAGATAAACCAGTGTGGGACCCCTTGAATGAATGTCTCTGAAATATCCATCAATAGATTTAGCAGGGATTTACATAAAAGGACGAACCTCTCTTTTGTGTGTATTCTGTGTGGCAAAACCTATTATTTATTCTGCATTTTATTATTTTAGATTTCTCACTATTAAATGGAAATTCCTTCCGTGAATTTGTGTGAAAGTCTTTTGTTTTGTCAGTTACTCAAATATCTTCTTCATGTCAATTGATGTACAGAAATTTCTTAAAAACTAATTTAGAATGAATGTCCCCTGCTGTTGGTATTCTTGGGGGCTGTGTATTTGGGGGTAAGTAGCTGATTATCGTTACTTCATAACAGGAATACTTCTGTTAATCCTACCTGCAAACGGGGCTGGGGATAATCTCTTTCAAGATCGATCTGTTACGTACATTGGAACCTATTTTGGATTATATGAGGTTGGTTCTTAAATTGGAGGAAATTTAAAATGAACATTTGATAAAAACGAAACACATGGGAACTTTTTGGGAAATTGCCAGAAAATTAAGATACTAGGGTCTACGGCCGAACCCCCTGCCCCCATGGCTAGGTTGCTGTACTTTGTATACAACACGATGTACTTTTGTTACCTCAATAGCGACTGCAGGCACGTTTTTTTGTCAGCCTATTGAATTTATCATGCTCGAAAATGAAAGTGGTCATATATGTACATATCTCCAATCCTTGGGAGGGGGGTTGGAACCTCGGCAGATACATATTTGGACCGTAATTTTCTGAGGAGAGACAATACCTTGGACCAATACATCTATGGGAGCTATCCTTAGCATGATAATACAAGTATGAATTTGAGCAGGTGAATACTATAGCACTGTTTGAAATGCCCAGGCCAAGGGACATGGAATAGAGAATTTGGGGATATAGGAAGAGAGATTTAGCAGATCATACAACAGAATATATGCTGGAAAATTCTGAATGTACTTAAAAATTTATTCTACAAAAAAAAATTGACAATTAACCTTAAACGATTAGAAAGAAGCCAAATTTTACAAAAAAAACAACGCTCACAGGTTAAGTAGGACCTGTGAGCTTCTGAAAAAAAAATTAAGTGCATCTTTGAATTCCCAGTAAAAAGTAGCATTAGAACAGTGGTTCTCAAGCTTTTCAAATGTTGTACTACGTAGTTTTTAGCCAAAAATGTATATACTCTACCACAAAAGGATTTCGCCATTAGAAATAAATGAATTCTCAATGAAGTATCACAAAGAATAAAAATGCTAAAATGTACATTCATTCTCATTTCGGACATTGCAACCATGAAATAAATCAAAGAAACCAACATTGATAAAAGGTCACTAATCTGTGTCCAAAGTTTAGACTAATTAAATACCACTAATTAAATCATTTATTTTATTCAATTCCATTTAATGTATTCTAATTTCATTACGAAAATTCATTTAATATTTTTCGGTAAAATTGTACCACTAAGTGTTGTGATGTACCACCAGCGGTACATGTAGAAGAGTTTGACGGCTCCGGCATTTGAAGTCCAAAAAAATATTCTCAGGGTTTCTAGCAGTGCCGCTAAACAATAAAATGTAGGAGAGGGGGCAAAACTTATTTTTCTAAATCTGCAAAATTTTTCAATTTTGTTGTTTTTTCAATAAAAAAAAATACTAAGAAAAGTATTTTCAATGGAGATACCCCAAAAGCCAGGTATTTTTAAAATAGAGGGGTGGGGCTAGCTCTGGTATGTGCCTTCCAATTGATGTCCCTGGTTTCTATCGTTATTATAAAAATATTTCGTAAGTATGCAAGGTAGCATTTTTTACGGCCTACTTTATCGCCCCATTTCTCTTTGCATTAATGCTGCTCCACAACTAAAAGAAATGCTTAAAATCTTTTATCCGTAAAATAAAAAGGGATTTTATGACAGGAAAAAAGATTTATTTGATAAAAAATTTATCACCCTTGTCTGGCGTTTCCTTTTTCAACTTTATTTATATGTAAATTAATACCATAAAGCTAGGACTAAATGGTTTTTTTATATCTTAATATTTTGTGTTTGAAGTACGAATTTTGATTATAAAAATGAAATGAAGTCATTAAGATCTTATAAAGGATAAAGTTTCTGATTATTTCATAATATTTGTATTTTCCCATTTTGCAAACATTTTATAAACAATTGATCAAAAGCTTATAAAAGGAATTCTGAAAGTGGAGAAAATTTAAATTCTGATTAGTCCAGAAAATACTGAGAATAAACAAGGATTTAGCCGCGCTTAAACGTCCGGAGGCAGGGAAATCCTTAAGCCCCATTCACAGTTTGATTTTACTAATACCGAGATATAGCTTGCGCTATTTCGAGCCAATCAGGTTTTTCATAGAATTTGCTGATTGACTGAGAAATTATTTGAAATTTCTGATTGGGTTATAATAATACTAAATACTGTGATTTTCCTTACATTTTCTTTTGATTGTCATATATGATGAAAAAGCTCATTAGTAAAACGGTTAAGCCTAGTGACATTTGTTGAGATTAATGATTATATATATTTCCGTGCATGCACATTTCAGGCCCCACAGTCTTTCATGGGACATATTTCGGGAATACAAATATGCTATTTCTGGATATTTTAGAACAATCAAATCCCCGGATGGTTTATAAAATTGGAGTATTTCTCAATAAAGTTTAACTGAGAGCAAAAGATCCACTCAGAGCTTTATTAATTGAATTTCTAGATGACGATAAAAAAGATAGATAGTAATATCCCCACCCTAGAACGTAATGACGTAGATAATGATGAAAATGAGAATGGTTTTAGGGACCCCAGGATCTTTTCCAAATATTGAACCTCTGAACCACAAAGGCTTGAGTTTTAAATAACTGTTGTGAGATGGTGGGTCAATGTACGAAAGAAAACAATGTTTTTTTTTGGGGGGAGGGGTTTCAGCAGAATTGGGACTCTTGAATCTTTAGATAAACAAATGGGAGGAAGAGAGTGACCTTTTAGTTTATTTTTGTATTTGTGTTATGACCATTCGGCTTTGAATACGTTTTACTATCTATCTATAGTTCGCAAAATGTTATAGCTTTGTTTATGAATGTGGGCCCACTGTAAGAGTAATATCAGTTAGGTGTGTTCTCTCTCCTTTCCAGATTTTTGCCCCCCTTATATTTTAAAAATACCTTTTTGGGTGTTTTCATTGAAAAGTGTCTTTTTCTGGTATTTTCAATGAAAAATTAAACCTAACTGCTCCTTTAGGCTTTGAAAAAATACTTTTTGTGAATTGATGCTGCTCCACCAAGATAGATTCATGTTTGGGGGCCTTTCAAGAGAGATAGGAGAATCCTCCCTAAGAAAGCATGCGCTAAGGACATTCACAAGGAGGTTTTGATACCAAGAATATGTGCATATTCGCATATTGCAAGGTTTCTGGGACTAAAATCTACCTCGTTTGAAGTGTCTCATCCTCGCCCCCATCTACCTGCGGTCCTTTCATCCTCCACAGTAAAATGGGCCTGGAGATATAATAAATCCCCAGGCAATCCAATTAGATTTTCATTTAGATTCATTTGGAGCGTTTGCGTTTAAAGAAAATGAAATATAAAATCAAAACCCCTGTCCGTGAATATACTCTTATGTTTTTGTCTGCGTCGTATTTAACTGTTGGGACTGCTGTATTGAATAGTGCTGTCCAAGAACCCTAGACTTTAACTTTCACATCTTTTCTTCTTTAGAAGGTGAAATGGTTTGGGGATCTATTCTCTTCATGAGAGGTTGGGGAAACGAGTCTGCATTCGGACCAGAACGATTTCAGTACCTCTAGTCAATGATAAAGACACGATGGCTTGCATCTTTCCCGTTAAATAGCATGGCTCTGATAATGATTGACGGTTCTATATTATGCCTAGTTCTGGACTCACACTTTGAGTCTTCATACATGCTTCGTCGACTTCTACTCCGCCCACTTCAAATAATAAAATGGTTTAGAAGTATGTTTCAAACTGATACTAAAATGTCCCATGTGTATTGCCTACCCATGCTCTAGTTCGAAGACTATCGGACATAATTTTACGCACCATATGATGAATATTTTGTTGAATCAACGCATAACAACTTGTACATATTATTTTATAACATAGCAGACAGAGGTAGAACTCGACGTGTCCCCTTCATCAAAATAAAGAATCCAACAACAGCAAAAATGCGAACTCTTTAAAAGAGGAAGAAGCAGAGGGAAAAAATGAAAAAGGGTGACTGGAGGAAAAGTAACTGGATATAGGGATATTTTTAAAATCAGTCGGATAATATAATGGATATAAATCGCCAAATAACTTTAAAAACACTAAAACAGCCTGCCAGGGCCGTATCCCAAATTTTTGGAAGGGGGACTGGGCTAAAAAAAATTTCAAAAAAGACAAATTCGTTCATATGCATGTTTGGCCGTTTATGAGTTGGACAAACATTTTTTTTTGGGGGGGGGGGCTAAAACCCCCTAATCTCCCCTCCCCTTAGATACGTCCTTGCAGCCTGCTACTTTTTATGTCATATGGAAGTCAAATTATTCATGAGTACTGAAAAAATTCTGAGCGACTTTTCTGAAGAGATTGTTACCATTTTCAGCTAACTGCGATTTCAACAGATTTTATGTTATTAGAATCTCGAAGACAGACTGTTCTGCTCTCCAATAGAATTATTTATGAATATGTCGAATACACCTTTTTTAGGCACATCTAGGCTAGGCTATGCATTGTAATGAATTCAACCCTACTTTTTTGTATATAATTTGTTTCGATTGTGAATAGCCAGATACACGTGTGTACGACAATACATTTGGTTTCTTTGAACTTAAATTTTTAAGTTTTTGATCATGTTAAGGAACTTCTGATAAATAAAATGACAGGCCTCAATGTCAGACAATTACTATGGTATTAGACAACTTGGCATTGCATTGGGCGATCCTAGTGTAGCATTCAAATACCGTAATTCATATGGTATAAAAATGAACAATTAACAATTAAAAATTAACATTAACAATTTGTTAAAAAATTAAAATATAGATTATAAATTACTTACTAGACTGCGCCAAATCGCTTAGACGTTATCAGACACTCACTGAGTGTAAAAATAACAAAACATTTTGTACAGTATTATAGTAATATATACATGGCTAGGCGCGGACAATAGAATTTATTTCGAAGAAATAAAGGTGGGGGGATAAATGTGAAAAGTGAATCAATTATACAATTTTTTCTATCAAGGTATAAGCATATTGTAGCAATCGGTACTGCTGTATTATTCAGAACACACTCGATAATTTTTCTGATTTTAAGATCTATGAAAACCGTTTTCATAGCCACAAAGACTAAATGACGGGTGACAGAATGTATTTTGACTTGTATAATTTGGGTCATATATTAAGACATTTGGGGTGGGGTAAGATTAGGTTAAAGTAGGTTACTTTACCCCTCCCCCCTAAGTTAGGCTCCTTTTTATGTTTATTGTTACTTCTGCATATTCAATGAAAGGTTGGTCCGTTTTGATTTAAAGAACAAAAGATAAAAAAGAAGTTTTATGTAATTAGCTATCTGTGTTATGAGACAAAAACAACTTCTATCAATTTACTGCAGCACATGGCCTCCAGATACAGCTATGCACACTCCTCCATTCCATTCTATTCGGAGCACCCCTCTTTACTTTTTTTGGCTAATGATACTTTGTTCCGGAAAGCAAGTACACAAAATGAGCTGTTTCTCGAAACATCGCTGTGTTAAAACTTAATATGAATAGATATGGTTACGTATATGAAGGGACCGCCCTCTCCTCAACCCACTACTCTTTTAAAGATGTCGATCTTTTTTCATATGAAACAGAATGTTTCTTTTTTATATTTAAGTTACCACCAAGCTTGACACAGGAAAGGAAAACCGTTACAACTTGCCCATTTAGTACGAAAATATCAGTTTACGCAATAGAAACAAAGCGAAATCATTTATAATTACGCAATTTACAAAGCATACTTATTGTGAAAACTTCTGATTCATATTGAGAAAAAAATCCAGTTGACTTAAATATTGTCTTAATTTTGTAAACTAGCAGCAAAGCCTGTCACGTCGAATTCTGATAAATGATTTATTCGTAAAAAATATACAATTGACTATCAACTGCAAGGTGTTGGAAAATTTCTTGCCTCCTTTTCTTGGCGTGAAACGGAAAGTCTCCCCTCCCCAGACACAAAACTATTTTTGAAAGTTTAAACCCAATCCCCCAACCGCTAAGCAAAAAGTGTAAGTAAGTTTCAAACTCCCTTTCTAATTTGAACAGAGTAAGGTGTCAACTTCCCTTTCTGAAGTACCGTATCACTTATTTACTAGTCAATAATAGCCCTGGAAAATAAGCAAGATAAACCTCACGAAGATTAGGCTAACCTTTCATCATGCTAAAAAATGGAGACAAAAAACAACCTAGGAAGGCTAACATCTTTTCAAACTGTTGGCTTATGCTATATCTTTCGGATTTTCAGAAATTTATCTGCCAATTGGTGACAGAAAAAAAAAATAGCCAACCTATTTAGAATTTTGGTTTTGAGATAATTCCATGGTATTCACATGTTAGTCATGTTACACGGTACTCACATGTTACTTACAACCACCAGTCACTGTTCCTAAGCTGTTTTTGAGTCTTATTCTGTCAGTAGTCTCTTTATTTTTTTGCGTGAACTTATTCTTCAGACAACCTCCTTCAGTTTACCATTTAGGTGGTCTAATTCCATTTAGGGGGGTCCATAGGAGGTACGGACCAAGGAGGGACCTTTTCCCTGGGGGTACACAATAGAAACTGGGGCATTGTCGCCTGGGGCCATAAATACCGTTGGAGGAGGAAGAAGGCCCTCAAATGTAGACTCAACAGGGCCCACTGGCGTGTCCACACGTCCATGAGTTACAAAACTTCTACCAGTAATGGGTTAAATTACATGGTGAAACAAAACACAATCGTGGGAAGATCTTCTATAAGAGGACAACTGCGGTAGGACGTAGCATCCAGATCTATGGACAACGACCTCTGCAAAGGGCTGTCTCGACCCCTGGGGTACCTGCAAGACTGGGGACCTTGCGGTCACCTCTATTCCCACTTGAGGATTGGCACCCTTCGAGTGAATTTTATCCTAGTCAACGACACAGCATTCACACGGGATGCTGATTGATGGATAATTCTTCTAGGTTATGTCTGTTTTGACGGGCCTTTTCGGGCTGAAAAACCTCTTCCTAGCTAATTTATCTACTATAAGTTGCCTCCTCGTAGTAGCATAATATTTGTAGGCTTGGATATATATTATGAGTCGGAGGTAATATGCTTTGGACTCCCTGTGCAGGATTTCGAATTTTGTTTATAGAAGAGCATCGCCAAGTGCTGAAAACCATGTTGTGACCAAGATGGGCCCAGGATTGCACACAGCCTTCATTCATAGTGGAAGTCCCAGGGACTTTTTTCTGTCCGGTTCTAAGCCGGCTTAGGGGCTTCGGTGTGGACTTGAGAAGATATGTTGATCCCCATCCTACACTGGTATCCGGTATCATTGCTTTTCCTGAGGCCAAAATAATTTCAATGATCTAAAGAACATGAAATGTTACGACGTTAAAAAATAACTATCGTATAAACATTTTGACTGACGAATTCAGACGATTCGAACTGGACTTATTAGGAGTTTCAGAAAATCATATCCCAGGGATAGGAAACATGAAATTAAGTTATATATAATTTACTTACTCAGGTAGGAAGGATGAGGTACATAGACAGGGAGTAAGGCTTATCATGAATAAAGCTGCTAAGTCTTGTTTAGGCTGGGAAGGCATTAATAATAGAATACTAATTGCTCATTTTATGACTAAAAAGTTCAGAGTATCAGTTATAGCATCAGATGAATTTTACTCACAGTTACAGGAGCAAATAGACAGGGTCCCAGGTAGAAATATGGTGTTTTTACTAGGAGATTTGAACGCCCAGGTGAGTAATAATAGGGATGGATGGTATCCTAGCCTAGGTAAATTGGCGTAGGAAAAGATAACAGTAATGGCTGTTGACTTTTGCAACTTTGTAGGTATAACAATCTCCTTATAACCAATGCGGTGTTTAGTCATAAAATTGCCCATACGTTGACATGGAATTTACGTGATGGTGAGACAGAAAACCTTATTGATTATGTTATAACAAGCCGAAGACTGCCAGGATCAATACAAGATACAAGGGTATACAGGAGTGTTGTTATTGATGTTAAAAGTAAAGATCACCGTCTAGTAGTGTCTAGGGTTAATTTAAAGCTGAAATTTCGGAAAGGTAACTACCTCATGGGAAGGTATGATTTTGGTAGACTCCAGGATGAGAATTTGAGATAAACTTTCTAGGAACAGTTGAATACTAAACTTGTGAGCTTAGAATTTGACAATATGGAAGATGGTTGGAATAATTTTAGAAAGGACAATTTGTGAAGTTGCTGATGGGATCTTAGGGATGAAATTTAAGACTGCTGGTAGGAATATTGGTGAAACAGCTTTGTGTTTGATAAAGAAGAGATGGGATTTTTATAAGAATTATCTGAGTAATAGATCATATGAAAACAGAAGGAATGTAAAGAAAGTGGAGAAAGCATTAAAGTATAAACTAAGGAGGTATGAAGTGGAAGCCATGGATAAAACTGCCGAGGATCTGGAAGACGAACTTCTATATTCGCATGTTTTTATTACGTATACGAGGGTGTTCGCCCCCTCGTCAGTACCTCGCTTTTTACACTAAAGCTTAAATTTTGTCCCAATTCCTTAAGAATGACCGCTGAATCACAAAGGCTGTAGAATAAATAGTTGAAATTACTAAAAAATACTCAAGCGTAAAGAGCGAGGTATTATGAGGAGGTGAACCCCTCATATGCGTAATAATTTCTGTTTGTTTTAAGTTTTAATGCTGCTCCTTACTTTCAGTTGAAAAAAATGTCATATTTATTTTTCATTGTTTTTTCTTAAATAATGCTAGAAAATCCTGCGCCCCCTTCATGGAAATTTTCTTCCCCCATGACGAATTCCTCCATGAAAAACTCCCGCATATAACCCCCTCCCCTCGACCCCCTCCACCAACCAAAATATCCCCCTGAAAACGTCTGTACACTTCCCAATAACCATTACTATATGTAAGCACTGGTCAAAGTTTGTAGCTTGTAGTCCCTCCCAAGGGGACTGTGGGGGAGCAAGTCGTTCCCAAAGACATAGTTATAAGGTGTTTCGACTATGTTGAATAAAATGACTATCTCAGGATTTTGATCCGATGACTTCGGATAAAATTAGCGTAGGAGGGAGCCTAGGCGCCCTCCAGTTTTTCGGTCACTTAAAAAGGGAACTAGAACTTTTCATTTCTGTTAAAATGAGCCCTATCGAAACATTCTAGGACCACTGGGTCGATACGATCACCCCTGGAAAAACAAAACAAAAAACAAACAAATAAATAAACAGGCATCCGTGATCTGTCTTCTGGCAAAAACTACGAAATTCCACATTATTGTAGATAGGAGCTTGAAACTTCTACAATAGGGTTATACGCTGAATTTGATGGTGTGATTTTCGTTTAAGATTCTATGACTTTTAGGGGGTGTTTCCCCCTATTTTCTAAAATAAGGCAAATTTTCTCAGGCTCGTAACTTTTGATAAGTAAGACTAAATTTGATGAAACTTATATATTTAAAATCAGCATTAAAATACGATTTAAAATACTTTTGATGTAACTATTGGTATTAAAATTTCGTTTTTTAAAGTTTTGGTTACTATTGAGCTGGATCGCACCTTACTACAGTTCTTTAACACGAACTGTTTGATCAGGAGTTAAGCAGGGTTCTGTTTTATCCCTCTTTGTATGGATTATTTTGATGGACTTTGTCTTAAGGAGCACATGAAAGGCAATGGTAGACCACCGAATCAAATGGGGAGGGAAAAATCTCCTGGACTTAGCTTGTGCTGACAATTTAAGCATCCTCGACGAAAGTGTCAGCAAAATGAATGAACTCATAGAGGTGGTAGCAGTAAATTTGTTAAAAAGTGGAATAGCCAAGGGTCAGGATGTTTTTATAGAATTAAGAAAAGTTTGGAAGAATAGGAAGATAAGTCTGTATATCAAGATTAGAATAATGGAAGGTAGAGTGATGACAGTGGTCAAATATGGCTCTGAAGCATGGGCGGTCCGAAAAGCAAATGAAGATTTACCAGATGTTTTCCAGGGAAATAGCCTACGGATTGTTCTAGGTACCCGGCTGAGTAACCGTATTTCAAACTATAGGCTCTACGAAAAATGTGGTTCAATCCTGATTTCTAGGGCTATAATGAAAGAAAGATTGAGATGGCTAGGGCACGTTCTACGGATGAAAGATGACGGATTACCGGAGATTGTCCTTTTTGGCCATCCGTCTAGGGCTAAACGGAAAGCAGGTCGTCCTCGTCTGGGGGGGGGAGGATGTCATAAAGATTTGAAGGAAATGGGAACTTCCTGGGATAGTGTAAAGATGGAGGCTTTGAATGGATTGGGATAAAGGAGGAGCATGCGTAGCTGCCTGGGAGGGTGTAAAAAGGGGGGATTTGAACAGATTGGGATGGAGGAGGAACGTGCGTAGCTGTTTTTGCCTCAGGCGGCAGGGTACTGCGGTGAGTTGCTAGTAGTATTAGTAGTAGTAGTAGTAAACAAAACATTGTAGACTTGCAAATACCTCGCATAACAGTACTCCCAATTTCAGTGGAATGTACATACAGTGTAATAAAACTTGCTTTGTTGGATATTTTCAGGTACTAGTTGTAAAACGTCACACGATTGTTGTAGTGCTGAGAATGTACTGATATTGCCAATTATTATATATTATTTATGTCATGGGCGGATCCAGGATTTTTTTTGGAGGGGGTCACATCAATCACCTTTATAAATCGTATCAAAAATTAGTTTCTGTGTTTTTCTGTTACGTTTTTCTAAGTCTAATAAGAATTTTTTTTCTTTGGAGGGGGGAGTCAAACTCACCGCCCTCGGCACGGCTTCGCTTTTATGTATTCATGTTTTGATCTATTTTTTAGGCAAAGATGATGGATGTCCCGAGTCCGCATATGTTCCCCAACTCAGCAGCTTCCCCCAATCCAAATATGCTCTCTGGTAAGTCGTCATTTTCACCCTTATTTTTACATGTTTATTTTGTCTTCTTTAATTAAAGATAGGTAATTTGATAGGGTGGTAGGATTGGATATGAGTTTAGACTAGTAGGTAGAAAAGGTTGGTACATGGGTTGGTTTGTAGGGATAAAGGGTGGTGGAGTTGCAGGGTGATACGGGGCTATGGTATGGGCTCGAAATGGAAATGATATCGTTGAGAGTCTGGTTTGTTTTTGGGCTGTTTTGTTCCTCTTTTTCATTTTTTTAAATTTATTATTTGTATTAGAGTTGATGAAATTTACTATTATCTTGTGCTGCACACTAGCAAAAACGCCAGTTTTTTCATATTTGCAGAGTTTTTAAAAAGCAAAACACGTTTTTCTGTTTTGCATAAAAAAAATCTAAGCCTAAACCTAATGTAAAGTTTTGAAGAGAACTCTCTAACCTTTTTTGGACATCTAAGCTAGGCAAAATTTGCAAGTTCTTTTTTAATTTGCATTTTCATTCTACTCGAGATCATATTGACCCCATTGTATTCTTTTCCTTTTTTTCACATGACAATTTGGTCATTATGCTTATCGTATAGTTAGGAATTCATTTACATAATCTGTTTTTTGTAAACTGCTAAATCAGCTATCCTTTTAAATGAATCTTGTATTATTGTTTGGTCCATAGGAAAGTTGAATCATTGCGAAATAGTTATGATTTGTGTCAAATTTGTTGAAGATGTAGTTGTTTCATTAGCAAGAAGTTTTAAGCTATGACAAAGGATGTAAAATATCTAGGGCTGTCTTTGATTAACCGGTCTGCGAAGTTCTTTAATTGTTTATTTTTTAGCAAAAATCATGGTTGCGCTTTTCTGGTTTGTATTTTCTTATTAACCAGGGATTTTTCTTGTTTCATGCTCATTTTATTAGAAATCTTTCATTTGAGTAAGAGCCAAGCCAAGCTGCTAGCTTTCTAATGAGACATTAAAAGCGTCCTTTTTTCGCTCATTTTGGTCCCAACAATGTGTTGGCAACCCTGATTTTGATTGAACTAAGTGAGGTCTAAGATCCTATTCCTAGAACGATGTGAGATAAGGGAAATAAGATACTAGAGGGTTTATTTAGCATAAAGAAGTTCTAGCATTTCGGTACTTTAAAATTCACGACTACGACCATCGAAGATCACAGTATTTTGATAAAAATCATTTTTATGATAATTGAGATTTAGAAGTTACAGTTAAAGAGGCTAAAAAACAACATAATTCTCCACCTATTGCCCTTAATGACCAAAAGTATTTATTAGGTTGCTATAGGCTTACGAGACAAACCTATTGCTTCATACATTTTTCAACTCGACATTATTTTAAATGTCTTTTGCAACTCCTATTTTATGGTGTCGTAAGAATGCCCGTTGCGTCTTCCAATGTAGATTCATCCCATTTCTCCTTCTTTTTTTCTCTTTTATTGTAATTAAGAAGAAATGGCAAATTATCAGTAAGTCGAAGCGTATAGATTCAAACACTGTTTAGGATGATATGTCAAAATAAAACTAGTGGCACGCCGAAGTGGAAACTGAAAGATACATACCGAAGTGGAAACTGAAAGATACATACCTGCGAGTTTTTCTAAGGGGATTGATTTTGGAGTGTAAATGTTTGAGGGAAATTTCCTGCAGTGTATTGCCCAGTTAATTGTTTTTTTTTTTATTTTTTTTTTGTTTTTTCTAATGACAAGATTTTGTACTAATTGTGAAACGATGAAATCTTTAGTGTGTTAGACCTTTCCCTACTATTGATACAGACATGATTAACCTTTAGGGAGAAGGGGATCTCAGACGAAATTTTTCTGGTAAGGAGGGAGCCAAAAACATAAAGTTTGTATAAACTTCCCCTTTAGACGGAAATCCTTCCTTACAAATTTGGTCCGAAGGGTTTTCGAAGAAAAACCATTAAAATGTTTGCCTTGAAATGTGCCTTTTCGGTGATTGAGACCACCCTCTCCTATCAGATAATACTGGATACCCCACGGCCAAGGTCGTATTCAGGGGAGGGGTAAGGAGGTTTGAACCCTCCCCCCAAAACGTTTGTCCATCTCGTAAAAACGTAATAATAATGCGTTAAAACACATTTTTGTTGCGTTTTTTAGTGTTTGTGTTTTTTAAACACCTACCTCAAAAATATCTTCCTTCCTGAACAAAACTACTGGATACTGCCCTATCCATTGCTTAACCACTGTCTCCAAAAATCAAAATTAAATTTCTGAAAACAATTTGTTGAGTGAGGTGGTATAGTAAATGATGTCAAATTTTGTGCTTTGAACCGGCAAAAAAACAAGACAAAGTCCTGATCGGCAGACATCATCAATCGATACAGCTGAGTAGATAACCATCTTACTGGAAATCTGTCTACAGGAAATCTGTCTACAGGAAATGTACTTTGATTTGGACGACAGTTGTCCCCCTCTGTAATGCAAAAGAAATGCTCCTGGGTTCTATATTAGAAGGGTTTTTAGCTTCAGTTGTGGTAAATTCTGAAAGTTGTACATTACGTTTTTGGTCACTATAATTCTCTCTTGGCTGTTCTTATGTGTTGTTTTGCATGAATTTACGATTGGCATGGTTATTTTTGTGTGTAAAATGGTACATATCGAGTCAACCAACTATTCTGTTCAAAAATTTATTTGTATTTTATGTTTTAAATATAAAACGTAAAGAGAGTCATTGTAATTTAATTGAACTTTTTGTTGGTTTTCTCGATATGTTGTGTTTTTTATTTTGTTCTCTGTTTTTGTTTGAGTACGAGTATGGGTGTACATATCGGCAACATATCGAGCAAACCAACATAACTCCATTATTTTCTTTTGAAGTTTAAGAACAAATGAATACAAGACAACGGTTTATGTATCTGAAGGTGATTAAATTTCACCTAAAATAAATATTTTATCCTTTAGAACTTTGGCCTCAAACCGAATTATACTATGAAGCTTGGAAGGAGGGATAATTTTTTACGGCGATTTAAATTGAATCCTTGTACTAAGTTTACACCTAAGTTACACACTTTTCATAAAATTTACTAATTATTTTAATTAATTTTTAACAGAATTCCGTGAATTTAATAGGGCATTAATTATTAACGGTAAATACTGGATAATAATCTGTTTATATTGTTTTCAAATTGAATAGAACTTAGATTGGACCCCCTCCCCTCTTCACCTTGTGTGCCTGATTCACATGGTCTACATGTTACAAATATACCTGTCGCTGTAGTGAACTTTAAAATGTAGAATTTTATTTAAAAACTGAATTTTGAAAGACATTTTTGAATCTTATAATTTCCCTCGGCATTAATTTGCTTGCATTACTCTGTTTCTGTGCAAGCTCATTAAAAATTGTAACCTTCGGCGTGGCTGTAGTAGCCATGCTGTTTATCTATTGCTAGGACTGCTCCTAGACATAGATGTACATGGATCTAACCTCAAGGAAGGGGTCAAACAATTTTTAGGGGGAAGGGGACCCGAAAAGCTGCTGTTCAATCATTGAGGAAAGAATTTTGAACCAATCTTTGAGGGGCGGCTCAGATAAACGTGATAAAATAAATGGAACTACCAGAGGTTTATTACCATAAAAGCATTGTTTAAATACTTGTCCTTCTATATTTTTTTCTGAAAGTAAGTTAAAATAAACTTATTTAGATATTTTGGAATAAAAATCCACCTTTTTAGAGGACAAAATTGGCTCCCCGTATTGTTCATGGTGGATTGCTGGTTCCAAGTTTTTTCGGTGGCAAATTGTCCTAATTAAATTCCCAAAATTGTTCAATATTTTTATTGGTATATTCTCGGTATGTTGCTAATATGTCTTTTCTTTTATGTAGATGGAATAAGTTGGAGATCTAAGGCTCCATCTTGGACCAAGGAAAAACTCCAAGAAGCTATCATGGCAATTGTGACGCAAAAAATGCGATTCTCTCAAGCGGCAAGTTATTATAATATCCCAAAAGGGACGTTGTACGATAATATATTAGGAAAAAGTAAACGAATGGATATTTTAAATACGATATATTTAAATGCACATGATGAAGAATTGGTGATAGATTATTGTTGTGATGTGAATAAGATGCCATTTAACAGAAGGACGAATAGGGCCTTGGAAGATGTCTTGAGGTTTGTGGAGGGAATTAAACGGAGAAGAGAACCTGGATTTGAGTTTAATGGATTGACGGGGTTTCGCTGGTGGTGGGCCTTTTCTAAAAAACATAATATTGTTTCATTGTATTATTCAAAACCAAAAGAGGCACTGAAATATGATTGCTCATTGAATAATAATAATTATGATGATCTTATGCCTCAAAACTTGTCTTTGAAGTGATTTTTGAAATTTTTTTTAGAGAATAATATGGTTACCATACAAGGCCGTGTTCAGAAGTGGGGGGGGGCTAGGAAGTATGACCCTCCTTCCCGATTTTTTTCGTACTCCTGAAAACGTATCAAAATTCATATAAATTTTTTTTATGCCCCCCCCCCCCCCGAACAGAATGCTTCGTGTCTAGAATACTCAGAAGCTCGTGCCCCAAATACTAGAAAAATAATGCACGGTTGAAGCACGATACATTTGTTAGATCATAAATTACGATAATTTTTTTGATTATGAAATTGATCATAAAGAAATGACTATTATTGAAGACCCTCCCCCACTTTTTTTTTTTTACCGTGGATCTGATATAAACAGTTAATGGTTGTGAACCCGTTTAAGCTTCAAGCCCACATTTTCCCAGAATAATTGATAGCGTGCATACATACTTTTAGCTTTAAATGGATGTGCAAAGTTCACGTTAACTTGCCCATGTTTTTTGGAAAACAGCCAATTAATACGTCATCTGACCTCTTGTATTCTTGTTACTCTTTTCTTTGTTATTTTCTGCGTTTCCTGGGCTCAGCTTTGGTCCGTTGCCAGCCTCCATTAAGTCGAGGGTGAACTTGAAATATTTTCAAGTTAAGTACACTAAATTCAGGAAAAGAAACCATCAGTGGACACGAGTAAAAAAAACGTTTTTTGGTTGGTGGAGATCCTGCTTTAGTCTTAGTAGTTGGGGGATAGTTAGTTTTTTTTTCTGGGATAAGCCCGGTGATGTTTTGTAAGTTTGAAGTATTATTATAATTTTGTTTATGTTAGGATTGCTTCGGATGAGGGTCACAAGCAAATTTGTGAAAGTATTTATATATTAATGTTTTTTTCCTTATGACATTCATCTTTGGGCCCGCCCTAGGATGCGGTAGATACACAACATTCCTATTTTTAATTCTTATGTAAAATAAAGAGTTTTTAAAAGTTTAAACTCTGATAGACTGAACTTATTCCTATATATGATTCTCGTGTAAATGCAGTAGTGTAAAAGGTCTATTCACATTAAATATTTTATAATACTTGTGCCAATATGTGCCAATCAGCTAGTGCCAATATGAGCCAATCAGAATGCTTCATAAAATTCTTCACCAATCTGAAAATCTTATAAAAAATCTGATAGGCTCAAATTTAAATTAGTTAAATATAGATATTAGTTAAATCTCATTTTGAATCGACTTTCAATGATAGCTACTATATTTGATCAGCGTGGTACCATAAGGCCATTTTCCCAGTGGCGGTTCTTGCCTCTCTTATGCCCGAGACAAAATCTTGATTGGCCCCCCTCCCTTGTCTCTCACAAAATTTTTCAGGCAAATTTTAACAAAATGTTCATTTATAAATAAAATTACTGTCAAATGATTAATTGATTAATTTATAATTTCAATTATTGAATTATTAATAATTTTTTTGATTATTATTAAATTATTATTTAATTATTTTACTTTTAAATTCGTTTTAATTATTAATTAATATTCTATTAAATATTTTCGCTAATTAACTGCACCCTCTACTTTATTCTAATGAAAATTAAATTTCAAAAATTTAAAAAAATTAAATGAGTCCAGCTGACTCATTTAGGGATGAAAAACTCCTCTGCAAATGTTGAAGGTAAATCAGTAGGTTAATGTCCAAGCCAGGGTATAGCCACACCAGTTTATTTGGTCAATTATTGGCAGCTGTGTCACAGGAATAACTTCTTGCAGTGGCACCAATTGGGGGAAAGTGTCTGCCCCTTATATTAAAAAACAATATGTTCTTTGGTATTATCATTGAAAAATACCCTTTTTTATTTTTGATGAAGAAATCACAGAAATTGCGAATCCTAGTTAGAAAACTAATATTGGCCCTCCCTCAATCTCACCCTCCCCTGCCAATGACGCGCCTCTGTCTTCCTTAACTAGGGATGTTGGCATTATCTTTTGATTACCCGACAAATTGTTGTTGCGTACCTGTAAATTTTTACGTATTTATGTCTTCCCATACAGTGCCATTATTTTCCGTGTTGGTGTACAATCTTGTAGTGGATATATAGCATGGAATCAAATGGGAAAGTAAGACTTTCATAGACTTTGATATGCTGATGATTTGTGATATGCTTGATGAACAATTTCGAACAATTTCTTTCAAAAATATTGAGTTATTTTCCCTGTGTTGTGTACAATCTTGTAGTGGATATATATGGACAATCCTGTCATGGACAATCTGATTTGTGACAATTGCCGCTGAAAAGTTACACAAGTGACTCAGCCGTGTTATTGTTATCCCTGCTCTCATGTTTGTTTGTTGTCTTGCTTCTGACTGTTTTTTTTTGTACAATCAATTTATAGTCGTGATAATCACAAATTAATAGCCACTTCTAATCTTTTGTATAAGTGGTTCTTGTTAATTAGACGAAACACACCCACGAAGTGAAGTTATATCAATCCTAATGAAATATAATCTTCATAAATAATGACGAAGACCACACTGCCTTTCCATAATGCAACAACAAAAAGAGAATAATGAGGACTTTTTTCCCCAAGACAGTGAACCAACAAAACCTATTTGAATATTTCGGCCCTATATCTAAGGGCCGTCTTCAGCAAAGAAAATAATAAACAATAAAACACTTACAATAAAAGTTCTCGGTTAAAAATCCATTATTTTTTAAAATAGCCTGGCATCATTGCTTCTTAATGAAAAGTTCAGCCAAGACTCTGTGATAAAAGCTAACATTTTAAAAGCTAAAAAGGTTCATTCATTTCACTAACTGTATTTATTAAAAATTGGAATAATTTCTTATTGCGATATTTGCCTTCTCTGCAGCTAATCTGATAGTTCTTTTGGGATTGGGCTTTTTTTTTGTTCGTTCCTATTTTTGTTTTATTTTGAATTAGATTATAATCGAATTCAAAATAATCGAATTCAAAATAAAACATGTTTGTTGGTTCACTAAATTGTTGGTTAATTGTAAAAAACTTTGTAAATTGTAATTGTAATTGTTAATTGTAAATTGTAATAAACAAACTGTTGGTTCACTGTCTTGGGGAAAAAAGTCCTCATTATTCTCTTTTTGTTGTTGTATAATCTTCATATAACATTTAGTTTATATAATGATATAATTTGGACTATATATCTGCACATTAGGGGGGGGGGAAGTGTGTGGATAGCTCCCCTAACCTGACATAACCAAACCTTACCCCCACCCAACCCCTAATAGCCCAAATTATACGAGTCCAATGCATTGTATCGCCCGTCACTTGCCTTTGTGGAAAAAACCGGTTTTCTGAGGTCTAACCTAAGCGTAATTCTCAGTGTGTTTTGTTTAATTACCAAGTAGGCTTATCATATAAGTTTTAATGTGATTTTAGCTGTTGAAATTTTCCGTGTCTTATTTTATTGTGCTGCTTCTCATCTTCTTCATGGGTTTCCTGAAGTCGTACTGACATTTTTTTTTCATTGGGAGGGGAGGAGGGGTGTTGTTCAAAGTCTGGGGTATTTTTGGGTAAAGTAAAAATTTAATTAAAAGTCAGATTTCCTGAATAAGAAATTTTCCACCATCTGGTGCACATATCAAAACCACTCGTGTGCCTTAAAGTTTGCTCCCTTGGAAATTATAGTCAAATTAAGGCGATGTAAACGGTGTCTTGCAGGTGTACAGCCTTTACGCGTGTACTTCTGAGACTATATCGTGCTTCTTCTCTTCGGCCTGATCGGCTGCGCCTTTGGCGTGTATGAGGTGAAATAATGCATAATTATTTGGCAAGTTTGTGCATAACACCTCACAGTGTTAAAATATGAGGAGTTCAAACCGGGAAAAGTTTATTAACTGGTATGTAAGCAACAATTTGAGACTTCAAATTTGACGAGAATCTAAGAAACTATAAAAAACGCCTTTGGATTCAAGAAATGATGAAGGGGCCCGAAAACCCCCTCCCCCTCTGTGTAAGTGCTTGCCTTTTGCCAACCCCTATTGCCGGTTTAGAGAATTTTAACCTTACATGTAACATCGTTTGGTGCTACTGAAGGAGCAGAGATGGAGAAGGGTGGATCCGGAATTTTGGAAAGGAGGGTACACAGGCTTTTTTGCAAGGTAGACTCGTGGGTTCGTATAGCATAATTGATATTAATTTAAGGATTATTGTAACCAGGCCAGGGGGGGTCGCACCTTGTACCCAGGATCCTCCAAGGGAGGACGAATAAGCTCTTCTTTAAAATAAGATAAATTCCTACTCCTGTGTTTTTTAAACTTCTAGTCTGTTACTCCCTATTTATTACGCCTACTCTGCCCTGAGAAAAAGTGGTATATAGGGTCATTTTTTACATGACTGTACGAGTCCTAAATTTTTAATAAGACATAAGAAATTATCTAAATAATTTCACCTTAGTATTATGAATTGTTGCCGATTCTTTTGCACGGCATTATTTTTGAATAAATTTTTTGTATTAAGTTTAAAATGTGAGTGTTTTACTATAAGATGTTTAGGTTAAATGTTGCTAATTTAGGTTAAAAGTGCTATCAAGTAACATCAAGTTCTTCCCCTTGTATATTTTTTTATTATCTTTTTAATTAAAGGTGAAAATATATTTAAAACGCAGTTCTTTTGTTACCTGGTTGTCAGTGGTGTCAAAAAATATTTTGTGTGTCTTTTTGATTCCTACTCAGAAGCACCAGGAGTAGGCCAAGCGTATAGATACCGTTCAGTAAGGTCAAAAATTAAAAATGATGCAAAATGTTTGGATTAAATAAGAAAATTTTCTGGAAAAAGAATAATAATTAAAAACAACTTCACCTCCCCCCAAAAAACTTATGAAAGACATTTTTATTTTTCCTGTAACACCCCTATGTAAGGTATTGTTTTTTTGGTAGTGGGCAGGGGGGGGATTATCAGAGATCATTTTTTATAAGGGTTTGGAATACCAAAAAGTGTATTTCTAGTCCCTGATTTTCAGTTTTATTCTAGAGAGATCGTCGCACAAAGCTCAGGGGAAACCCTTCTCTGGATGCAGACAAATCCACTCGCATTTTCTATTTAATCTTTTTCCTCCAATTTTTGCTGGTCACTTATTTTCTTGAAGTCAACTAAAATAAATATTCCTGCAAGCATTGTTAAAATATAAATAAAAAGTAACCATCTTATCTAACAGGCTGTGTAACATCAACTTCGGTCGTCATCCAGTGTTTCCACTTTCTTTTTTGAAAAATCCCGAATCAGAGACGAAAAATCCCTAAAAATCCCTTTTTGGTTAAACAATAATCCTTTGAAAAATCCCTCTCATGCTAATCACGACAGTTAGCTACTGGTTTCCTGGTCCACGAAGTCCATCTGTGTGCTTCTGTCTGAGCACCCGATTGTTTTAAATAAAAATCTCTCCGAACGAACTGAAAAGCACTGGAAGATGCAAACACTATAATTTTTTTAACAAAAAAACTTCAAAACTAAATCGCAAAATTTGCATTCTCCTATCTTGAGCATGGATACTAACGAATGCAGAATTCAACCTCTCGTTCAAGAGTCAAAGAACAGAACATTATTTTTGTTTGTTAAACCAACAATACAAAAATTTTTGCCACATTCGCCCGAAAGGTGAAAGCACAGGATGAAAATAGACAAACGATCGAACATGACCTTCAAATGTGCATGCTCTTACACATCGCAGTCAAAGTAAATATCATGTTTATATTTTGTTTTTATTAATCAAATATATCACAAATTAGGTAATGGTTTCAGTTTGATTCAGGACAATTAAAAACGCTCTAATTAAAGAGACTAGCACTGGGACCTGGCTGGGATACGAGTTCAGCTGCCTCTTTTGAGGTAGCGCTTGCCTTTACAGCTTTCAGTCGTTTTTGCATCTCGGTATCCAACTTCATGGATATGGCACTAGTGCCAGCTCTTTTCATTCCGTATTTACACTGCAACAGACCCGCTGTTGTCGACTGTCCCAAACGGTTGCGGTGATCTGTTTTAATATTTTTCAAATCACTGAAAAGCCTCTCGACCACAACGTTGCTGAATGGAAGGGTCAAGAACCACTGTATCACCTGTTTAAGGTGGGCAAAGCGCAAGTCCCCAGCACCATTCTTCAGGTTCAATATGTATCCCCAGTACTCCTTTGCTGACGAAATGCCAAGACTCAGATTTTCTGGAAGATCAACCATGGCCTGGCGTCTCCACTCTGCGTCGATTTTCGCTTTGTCCCACCCCGGCATGCTAAATTTGTCGAGATATGGAGACAGATTTCGCACACTCAGCTCTCTTGCAACTTTCGGGTCCAACACTTTTGTAAACTCAAAAATAGGGTCTTCGAATTTAAACCTTGCCTTGATTTGTGCTATGGCTTCGACGTAAAAATCACGGGCAGCCCTGTATACCAAGTCCAGCTCTGTTTGCTTGACACATGGGTCACATGACAACAAAGCCATGCTGTCATGAGCTTCCATCCCCAGGTACACTTGACGAAGTGGTAGGTTTTGAGGTTCATTCTTTTCGTCCAGTTCTAGAATGTTGGAAAAGGTCCTTATGTATGATAAGTTCATGAAGCTACTAGCAAAGGTTCTTACCAGCTCTTCTGCCTCCTGTCTAATGCGATAAAACAACCCATCCTCGGTCTGGAATAGGCAGTTGAATTCATTAAAGAGGCCGAGTGCGAAGGACACAAACTCGAGTAGCGTCTTCATCAGTGGGCTCTGTAGGGTTTTCAAGACCTTATCATGGCCATGGGTTGGGTCTTCAAAAACCACGTTCGTGAAATATAGCTTCAAGGCATTCCACTGCTGAAGGAGTCTTTTGACACAACCTTCAAGAGAAAGCCACCTAGTTTGCCCTGGTGACAGGATCTTGTGTTGTTTGAGATTGCAGTAGTCCTGAAATTCTTTTAGGGCCCTCCCTCGCTTAGCACTCATGCTAAAATGTGAGTAGACCGTTCTACAGAGGTCTTCCAAGCTTTTTGGGAGTTTTTTACACGCATATGAGGCGCACAAGTGACTCACGTGGCAAGTACATTTGACAATGACTATCCAGGGAAAATCTCTCTTGAACATAGAGGAAACTGAATTTGTGTTACCCATCATCGTATTGGTGGTGTCAGCACAAGTCAGCACAAGTGGCGCACAAGTGACTCATGTGGCAAGTACATTTGACAATGACTATCCAGGGAAAATCTCTCTTGAACATAGAGGAAACTGAATTTGTGTTACCCATCATCGTATTGGTGGTGTCAGCACAGAAACCTATCAGATTGGTCATGGGCACCTCCAGTCTTTGCAAACTAAGCTTCACAGTCTCGTATATCCCTTTCGCCGACTCATCTTCACATGCAACTAGGTCGACTAGATCGACCTCCAATTTCAAGTCTTCTGAGCAAAAAATTATGCAAATAGCTAGCTGTTTGGTGGTGCTAATATCAGTAGTTTCGTCGATAATTACGGAGAAGGCAGTCGTTCTTAGTTTCCTGATGAGAATGTCTTTGTAATACCCAGCTAGTCCCTGTCTCATCATATTAGTTGCTTTTTGCTTTGCAAGCTTCACATTTTCTAGAACACTCCTAGGAGGTAGAGTTTTGACCAATGAAACCAAATCTTCAACCAGAACCAAAGACAGGTTATTTTCCACTACAAAACTCACTAAGCGGGCTTCTGTTTCTTGAACTTGGTAACTGCTCTGAACCATTGTATCAAGTTTACCGCTGGATCTGCATGCCTTGTCCCATTCTTCAAAATTTTGAATGTGCTTTTTGTATTTGGCATGTTTTGTGAGCTCTGACTTTCCACACAGAAGCTCTTTCTTGCAGACAACGCAGAAAGCTTTCTCTTTAGAAGATGACACTGGTTTCAACCAACCGCCGAAAAGATCAAGTTTTTCCCAACCAGCATTGTAAAGTTTGAGAGACTTTTTAGAGGTTTTTGTTTCATTCTTTCTTTTTGTCTTAGCTGGTTTCCTTTCTTGCCTTGCACATCTAACTTCTCCTGACTCATCAGTATCACATGAATCGGATTGGATGTCAACATCTAGACAAGGCTCAGTATCCACCTAAAAAATAACTAACTGAAATGCCTGGATAATAGCAACTGGAATGACCAAGAGGGAAATAAGAACATGTCTGAAACAATCCCTGGATATTGGCAGGGCATTTAGATATTTAGATGTACATTTATTAAGAAAAGAAAACAAACACTATTCGCCATTCGCCTGCCAAGAAAGGCAATAAGCTTGTAAGGGCAAGCGAGGTTATCGCAAAGTCTTTTTCCTGATGTGATGACGACGTCATCACATTTTTATCAATGTGATATTTCCGTCAAATGACGATGGTACGACTCTCCTGGATTGTTTTACCACGGTTGCAGCTGCAGCTGCAACCGTGGTAAAATAGAACTACGGCCCATAGTAATCTGAGATTAATTTTTTGAACACAAATCGGATAGAAATAAAAAAAAAAAATACACCATTGTAATTGCGAGAAGGGTACTGGAACATCATAAATAGCTATTTCTGGGCTCATTTTAAAGGAAATTGCCGCATATACTCGCTTTTATAATTAGCAGAAAACAATATTTGAAATAAAACAAGCAATTTCTTTGATATAATAACGTCTGGTATCTAAAATTTTTTGAGAGCCTTGTGTTTTCTTGAAACAAAATACAATGAATATTCCTATACATTTTTTAAAAGAAACATGTGAAAAAGAGGATGCGTCAAAACAAAAGAAATAAAAAGTAGCAAAATATAAGAACGGAATAAGCAAAATGAGAAAATAAAAATTAAATCTGGAACTGAACAGCAAGAAAAACTGGAAAAAGGAAAACAGGATTTTCAAGAACAGAAGAAAAGTTTACACCTTTTAAGCCTGTTTTGACAAGATAAGATGCTTCGAAGTTAAAATGAAGCCTAACGACGCAGAAGCTAAGGCAAATCCGCCAGCAACAAATTATATGGACATGAGAAAGAACCTTAGGCCGACGAAATTTCCAGACGGAAATCCAAATCAAGAATACTCCCATTAAAAAACTACCCGTACGAGGTATTCCTAGCAAAGGAGAAAACCTTTGTTTGCTCAAGGACCTCCAACTCCTTCCCTTCCTAATCTTCGTTTGTCCAAGGACCTTTTCCTCCTCCACCGATTGCCCAAGGACCTACTGATAATCCAGTTCCTGAAGAAAGCTTTCCATCTAACCCTCCACCAGTGACTCCACCATCATGCATACCACCGAAGGTAGATCTTATAGCTCAACTATCTAAAGAATTAGTCGTAATAGGTCCAAGTTCCAATGAAAAAGGGGTTGCTTATTCGACTCTAAGGGAATGGAAAGATGTGGCAAAGCAGATTGAGCAGTTATGTAGAAGTTAAATTAATTTCTTTCCTGATGCTACTTTTACACTAGTAGGTTATTATTGGCCCATCTAGATCCTAACCTAAAGCAGGTCGTTCCCTAATAGGGTGGCAGGAGGTCATAAGAAAAGGTTTAAGGAAAACTGGAACTTCTTGGTGGGATGTAAAGAGGGGGCTTGAATAAGTTGGGATAAAGGAGGGGTGTTCTTAGTTGTATTGGCCTCAGGCAGCATGGTGCTCGAATGAGTTGTTAGAAGTAGTAATAATATTTTTAAAATCTGCCTGAAAATTATTCGCAGACTATTCAAATCAGAAGTGATATCATAAATAAAACTTGTTAGAACTAACTTGAACAGAATAAAGTTAAGCATTGGTTCTACTTCATATTCTAAGCCTTTCTTAAGATATTACTGATATGTCTTTTTGACAACCTGTATGCATACAGTGCGTTTTATATAGTTCAACTTCCACTTGTATAGTCCCTGAAATTTTCACCTTTATGCCTATAGCCTTATCTGTAGAGGTAGGGACAGTAATAGTAGCAGGAGTATTACTACTTGTTGTAGTAGTAGGCTACTAGCAGTAATAGCTGTACTACAAGTAGCTGTTGTAGTATGTTGCCTTTTAATCAGTTAAATATCTCCCTAATTCAAGCCCTAGAAGTTTCAACTAATTTGTATAAGCTGTTCTTATGATATTGCCAATATGCCCTTTTGACAACCTGTATGTCACCAGTCTGATTTAATTTAGATCCACTTCCCCCTTCCCATTTCATAAAATTTTCATTTTAATACTCTAGTATTGATTGCAGTAGAGGTGGTAGTTGGAGTAGAAGCAGCATTAGTGTACATATATCCCCTTTTGGTCAATTGATCTCCCCTCTAAGCATTCATAGAAAGTTCCAACTTAATGCCCTTAGTCATTCCTGAAAAACGCCCTTTTGGGAATCATGTACATGTAAATGTATGTACATGTACATGTTGCATGTATTTGTAATGTTCTGATTTAGTCCAACTTTCTCCTCAATATTCAGTCAAATATCCACCTTCGTACCCTTAGCCTTAGTTGTACTTATATCATATTAGTAGTAGTAGTAACAGTAGAAAGCAGTAGCATTAGCAGTAGCATTAACATCCCTCTAACCATACGCTGGAAGTTTCAGCTTGATACGGTAAGCCGTTTCTAAGATATTACTGATACGCTTTCTTGACAATCTTATGCAAATTGTGTGTTTTGATTCAGTTCAACTTTCCCCTCCAACATTTCCCCATTCCACCTGAATGAAGAAGACAAAAAGGATACTCTGCAGTTTTATTTCCATCTGCCACCATTTTCCAGGACTTTCAGGCTATCTTTCAAAATTCCCATAAGTTTGTTTTTGTATTGAACTTTTACTATTAAAAATCATCGAAATCATTGTTATCATTCCCGATTCAGCTTCAATGGACATTTTTTTTCTCTTGATAATTTTTTTTTCCGAAAAGTGTTCACATTTTTAGTTCCTTTGAGCTGAACCTAGTTCTTTACTTTGCTGCAGTGATCGCTATACCGTACACTTCGACCTATTCACAGGAATTCAGAAATAACAATTTTTTTCTGTAAAATTACATTCAGACCTGGATTTACCAATAGGTCCGGGCCTAGGGGCACAATAAATTATCACTGAGTGATTTTTTTTTTCTTAAAAAAACTGGGCCTAAGTGATTGATTGTCAAAATTCCGTGAATTACCGTGCTGTTTGATCATAGAAAAGTGGTTTTAATACAACACAGGAATTCCGTGGCCACGTATAAACTGTCAAGTGTCTCCCAAAAATGGATGTTGAGTGATCGTTATCATCTCTCGCTTTTATTACATTTGGCTTGTGTTCTGTTCAGGGCTTTCACTATCCTCGAATTTACAAGAACTTCCCCGAAAATCTTGCAAAAACGAAATGGCATAAACGCTTGGGCCTGGGAGCGTCAAGACTCTAAATCCGACCTTGATTACATTTATCAATAAAAATAATCTTGAAAAAATGATATCCGTTACCTGAGTTTAAATAAGTCAAATTCGATATTTCGAACACATATACATTGTTCATCATCAGCAGTAAAACTAAAAGACAATAAAATTTCATGTCTTTTAGTTTTACTGCTGATGATGAACACTGTATATGTGTTCGAAATATCCAGTTAAATTTAAATCTGTTCACTGTCAATAAAAAGGTTTCATCCCTATTTGGAACTGTTTTACTTTATATACAGTTTTGGTAAGTCTATTGTTTCTTGTCTCAAGGCTGGGGAGAGGGACACCGACTTTTGTTTAGGGAGGGGGCATACTAGCTTTTTTGTCGTTCGTATAAAAGAGCAATCGCTATAGTTTTGTTTTTATTTTCTATTTCTGCCATATAAAGGCACTGCTGCTTGTTTATTATTGACCAAGCTATTTGTCAGAAGTGCGGCTTAACATATATAGGCCAGGGGCCTTAAAGAACATCACATTTTCCTCCCCGTTCTTTTTTCTTGTATTATTCTACTGTCTTTCTTCTTATTTTATATTTTTTCTATTGTTTTTCTTCTATTTTAACCTTCTATCTATCTGGTGCTTTTTGATATTGCCTTCATATGTGCTGATAAATAGTTTATTAGTCTGTAGAGTGGGTAGCATCCCTGCGGCCCATTCCAAGTTCCCATTCATGATTTGTCCGCACTACTCACATTTTTCTTATAGGTTATTAAATAATTTGGGGTACGTTTTAATTCAGAAGATAAGTTACTTAAAAAAAGTGAAACAAATATGTCTATTGTGCCCATTTTACAAAACCGATAAGTGCTTCTTCGGCCTGTTGATGCAACGGCAGAAAAAAGTGATAAAAACAAGCATTTTTTAGGCTCTTGTAATTACTTTATAATTTTTTGCGATGACACTAGATGACGCTGGTTTCCTTCTCAATTTTCTTTCTTACCAGTTCCCATGCTTCTTGAGTTAGCCCAGAAACTTACGTCAAGCCAATCACAAAATTGGCTTTCACAAATCTTTCACAAATCACAAAATTTACGTTTAGCCAATCAGAAAATTTCCATATCTCCTCTTATCGCATTGATGGGGTGACTCTTTTTGTCGTTTGATACCTGAGAATTCGACTCCGTTGGGCACCAATACTCGTGCCCATAATAATATGTTTCTCTTAGTTTAGTTCCAACATTGAATGTATTTTCTTCGAATGGCATAAACCCTGAATAAATTGTAGTTGTATACCCTTTTTAACAAAGGGATATAAAAATCCTACCCTAAAGGGTTTTCATTTTATTGAAAAGGTTGTTGGGTTCTTTTCGTTAAATACAGTTTCTAGACGGCAATTTAGCATATTTAAATTCAACTGGTTTTAATATTTTAATACTAAATGTCCAGTTGACCCGACGAACATACTATAGTTTTATAATAGGCTTATATGTTTTGTATTCCCAACGGTGCTATTTGTGATATTCATGTTTTAATAATACATTTTTGTTAAACACTTTTTTGTTTTGTTTTCTTAAGTTGTTCTGTTTTAAATTGTCGATACATTTTATCCCACTGTAGATCCTAAAAAGGCAGAAATGCACACAACGACGCTCACAGGGTAGGGTAAGGAGGTAGTTGTCCCCCATCGTAAGACATATGATGTATAGAAATTACACAATTCTTTTCTTTAAACCTGCTGCCCAGGACAAACTTCTAATCTAAGGGTGTCGTGAGACACACAGAGTATGTATTTTATTTATTTCACACCATGCATACAAAGTTCTGTTTGCTGTTAATTTGCTTTAAAAAAGGAGATATTCCTTTTGGTGAATACTTTTTGACAAAATCTCTTCTTTTTAGCGCATCATTCCACGGGGTTTTAAGTACTGAATAATCAAGAACCCTTACAATAAATTCCGCTAAAAATTTGACAAGATCATACCCGGGGTGGACGTGGGGACACCATTAAAACTGCTTACAAAACCGGAGCCTGTTTAATGAAGGATATTAGTTATTTTCGGAATGTAAACAAAAAAAGTTAATGCATTTATCTTGAGCAATGTAAACAATTCATGTTTTACTTTTTGATTTACCCCCCCTCCCCTGCCACCGATGTATAATTTAGTTTCGGTAGCGTAATCGAGACACAAAATGGTCCCCAAACCCAAATGACATCTCTCATTTGCATAGTCAAACAGTTCGTGGTAGAGAACTGTAGTAAAGAGCGAACCGGCTCAGTAGTAACCGAAACTCTAAAAATTGAATTTTAATACAATAGTTATATCAAACAAATCGCATTTTAATGCTGATTTTAAATATATAAGTTTCATAAAGATTAGTCTTACCCATAAAACGTTACGAGCCTGAGAAAAATTGCCTTATTTTAGAAAATAGGGGAAAACATCTCTAAAAGTCATATAATCTTAATGAAAATCACCCCATCAGATTCAGCGTATCAGAGAACCTTAATGTAGAAGTTTCAAGCTCCTATCTACAAAAATGTGGAATTTCGCATTTTTTTTTCTGAAGACAGATCACGGATGCGTGTTTATTATTATGTTTTTTTTTTTTGCTTTTTTCCCCAGGGGTGATCATATCGACTCAGTGGTCCTAGAATGTCGTGAGAGGGCTCATTATAACTGAAATTAAAAGTTTTGGTGCCCTTTTTAAATGACCAAAAAAATTGGAGGGCACATAGGCCCCCTTTCACGCTCCCACGCAAAGTCACCGGATCAAAATTCAGAAATAGCCATTTTATTCACCATAGTCAAAAAACCTAAGAACCATGTTTTTGGGGACGACTTACTCCCCCACAGTCCCCGTGGGAGGGGGTGAAAGTTACAAAATTTGACCAGTGTTTACATATAGTAATGGTTATTGGAAAGTGTACAGACGTTTTCAGGGGAATTTTTTTCGGTGTGGGGGGAGGGGAGAAGTTGAGGGGGGTTTACGTGGGAGGATTTTTCCATGGAGGAATTTGTCATGGGGGTAGAGAATTTCAATGAAGGAGGCGCAGGATTTTCTAGCATTATTAAAAAAACAATGAAAAAATAAATGTGAAAAGTTTTTTCAACTGAAAGTAAGGAGTAGCATTTAAATTTAAAAGGAACAGAAATTATTATGCATATGAGGGGCTCACCTCCTCGTAATACCTCGCTCTTTACGCTAAAGTAATTTTAGTAATTTCAACTGTTTATTCTACGGCCTTTGTGATTCAGGGGTCATTCTTAAGGAGTTGGGACAAAATTTAAGCTTTAGTGTAAAGAGCAAGGTATTGAAGAGTGGGTGAACCCGTTCATATACGTAATAAAAACATACGAATATAGAAGTTCGTTACGTAAGTAAATTCGTAAGTTACGTATATTTTTTACTAATGAAAACGTTCTAGAAAATTAAAATTTCTAGTTGCCTTTTTAAGTAATCAAAAAATTGAATGGTAACTAGGCCTCCTCTCCGCTCCTATTTTCTCAAAATCTTGAGATTAAAACTATGAGAAAACCATTTAGCCAAAAAAAATAAATGCAAATTTCGTTTTAATTATTTGTGTGTGGAGAGCCAAAATTAAAACATGCATTTATTCAAAAACGTTCAGAAATTAAATAAGCTTAAAAAGTAGAGTCAATAGAAAGATTCAAACTTTAGCGCAAAGAGTGGGGCTTTGAAGAGGAAAAGTTCCTTTCATATACGGAATAATTTCTGTTCGTTTTAAGTTTTAATGTCGCTCCTTACTTTCAGTTTAAAAAACTTTTTTTTATTTAATTTTAAAACGGATTGGAAAATAGTCAAGTGAAACTTTTCTTGAGAGCAATTTTTGGTACTAGTGTATTATTCACTACACACTCGAGAATTTGGTTCTGCAGATCAGACCATAACCGGTTTGTACCTGTCAGTATACGAAGAAAATTAGCTTAGACTCAGTGAAATCTACGTTGTAGGGTATATTTTTACTAAATATTTAATATATAGATATGGTGTTTTGGTCGAGTTATGTTATGCTAGGTATTTAATGTAATCCATTTTGTGCAGCCTCCTACCATAATTCTTTGTTGTAGTTTCCATAATTTTGTTGCTAAAATATTGTATTTTCATCAGATTTTTGTATATTTCATTAGGATTTACCTAACTTGTTTCGTTTGAAGGGCTGGCTTGTAAATTACAAGCCTTGTAATTACTACGAAGAATATTACATAACATTTTTTGGATTACGGCAGCCAACCTACCTCCAATGAAGTTAGTACGTCTCTGAAAATCCAACCCCTAGAATATGACCCATAATATCTCACAATTGTTTTTAGTTTCACTCATTTATAAAAAAAAAAAAATCTGAGATATATCCTTTTTAAAACTAGCCGATATAGAAAAGATAAGATGTTTAATTAAATCTTCATAAAAAATATTGCTCAATATTGTCAGCTTTTGTGATGAAATCGTTGGGTATCTACTTTCGAAAATATATTAAAAAATGTTGGATAACTATATTAATTACTAGTAAAAAACAACTGCGCAATACACGTGAAAGACCCCATTTTATGTATTTTCTGGTATGCATAGTAAAATACAACTTTTTAGATAACTAATGCATTATTTAAGAAGTAAAACTAGTTTTGGGTTGGGTAGTCTGGTGTAAACTTGATTCTTTATTATTATTTCTTTTTAATCATCACAATTAATTACTTCTATTCACCTGTCTGGAAGGACTGTCTGGACTCGGATTTTACGTTTTTAGTAGTATTAATTTTGTTTGCTCAGCAGCAATAGGACTAAGTTATATTTTAAAACTTCATTGCAAATAATATAATTTCGGGAGAGGGGAGGGGACTCAAGGGAGATGTGAATTGATGCGTTAAGAAAATGTATTTTCGGCAGTGGGGAAGGATAGCGAATGTCCATACCACGTAGGTATTTTTCCGAAGACCACACTGCCTTTCTTTGCCGAAATTTAAATAGGGATAAGTCCTTTTATGTCTATACCACCCCCTTATAATTAACAATTGATAAAATGTTGGGAACAAATTCCTAGAAGTGGAGAAGGAGAGGAAGTGGAATGTCTAAAACATAATCCTGTCCCCAATCATGGATATTATTGGTTGTTTGTGCCCACGTATGCAAAAATAAAACACGGTTATATCAGAATATATATCGAATACAATATATTTTTAATATGACTAATTCGTAATACGACGAAACTACACCTTGGAAATTTATTGCAATAATACAACTTTGGAGGTTGGGGGGAAGAAATATATGAATTGATGAGCCAAGAAAGAGAATGTTTGGCAGTAGGGAAAGTTAATGAGATATGCATAGCACCCCCTAAGACGTAACGATTTGTTACATAGGGAAAATGGGGCACAGAGGATTGTTTCTTCAATATTGGCTATAATATTGTTTCTATAATTTGGAAACCATGAAGTGGATGTATTTAAGGCAGGACTCACTCTCAAGGAATCTTCCTATACCTCCCATGTTAAACATCTGGAGTTCGCCAGACATTCCTGAATCAGTGATTTCGGCGGTTTTTATGTCAATAAAAATAAAAATTCTGGTGAATATTTTGATCTAATCAAATTTTAAAGCCGACAATTATTTTTTTTTTATAATTCCAAAATGATTATAGAACCTGTTGCTGTTTTGCATTCTAGATTGCTATACTTGAAACTTTGTTGTGGGGTATCAAAAAATAGAGCAAAAAATTCCCTATTCAACAATCAGAAACTCATTTCTATAATATACAATTATTGGCTGTAGTCCCTTCAAATACTTTACATATTTGTGTTCTGAAGTCGAAAATTCCCCTCAAAAGACTACATGCAGCTGTAAACGGAGCGCGTGAGAGTGCATAAATTATACCAAGGGACTAACCACTCGGATTGTTCAGGAGCGATTCAGTCAAGTATTAGTTATTTTTCGTTATTTATCTGCCGGTTAATAAATACATATAAAAAATTGTATTTTATAAATAATTACGAGAAGAATGGCTAAGGATAACCTGCACCTAATCGTAATTTTGAGTGAGAAACCCCTTAAGTTCAACCTTCTTATGTTTGTTTAGTTGAAGTGACGAAGAAAACTGATACATTTGTATTTGACCGAGTTGCCGCCTAAAAAAAAGAATTGACTAGGGAGTTAAATGCATGGACTTTGGCTAGGCCTTAACCAAAGCTGAACAATTCATGTTATCCTCCTAGCTCTTACTCCAGTGAAAAAAGAAACTGGGTGGGCAGTGGGAAATTCAAACAGCAATAGTGACTAATTTCCTCCTTTTCAACAGTTGAATTGTTACGAAAAAGTACTTTTGTAGTAGGGGCCCCTACCCTTTTTCAGGTTTTTACCCTTTTGAATCTTATAACACGATCTAGTATTCGTTTTTTGAACAGAGCACGACATTTTTAATGAAATATGATTTTTTTGTTTTGTCTCTATATTCAATAGTTGCATAGAAACTCTAGAGACAACCATAAGATACTCTTTGTCAAACCTACAGGGGTCCTTGCACCCCTCCCCTTGGACATCCCTTCTGCGACGTTTAAAAAGCTAGGTATTGAGGCTTAGAAGCAACAAACAAAATCTTCCAAGTCATGGGCATTAAGGTTTATTTGGGTGAGTTGTGTGTTATAAGAGGTGACGACCTTGCCCTCAAATAGCACTATATATTTTATCCTGTAACGTGGAACGGTTTCAACTAGAATGTGTCATTTTTTATAAAATTTTATAAGAATCGCAAATAAGTGCTTATGTACTGGAAAAATGCCTGAAAAATCTGTCTGAAGTCCTAATATTTCTGTTAGGATCGTTAATTATTTAATCAGCCATAACAGTCAAGGGTTTCATTTTGGTTAAAAAACGATAATAATCTTAGTTCTTCCTAAAGCAAATAATTTCTAGTAAAATCTCTTAAATTTTACTGCATTGTTTGAAAAAAAAAGAAAAAAATATTTCGTCGTCCTTTAGACCTGTGATTACCGCTTGTGGGGCAGAGGCCCAGAAGCGGACCCAGAATTTTTTTTTTTAGCGGGAGCGCAAAATATTTTACTTCGATAAACTTGCGAACTAAGAAATACCAGCAATTTAAAGGGAACCTCAACGAATAAACGCCTTAGGTAGGTTGTGGAAATGGTCGTGTTGAGGGTTAAAGTTCTAATAAATCTGTTCAGATTAAAATGATGTAATAATATTCATATAAAAAATAGTAAGTTATAGAAACCAACCCGCCATAAAAAAAAGCTGTTCACCCTCTACGAAAAATATTGTATTTAATATGGCAATATGATATTATCCCCAAATCCACCACTGCACAGGCCCCGCCAGCGTTACTTGGCAATATTTTGTTGGGATATTTGCAGGGCACACGCCCTTAGGCTGACCACCATATACCCTTACTCAGAGCCTTAATTTTGAAAACAAAATTCATGTTAAGGTCGTCACATTCATACGCATTTAAAGAGCAGAAAAGTTACATGATCGTTTTGCAATTACGTCACGAATTAAAAAAAAAGGTATTGTACAGACACAAATGATAAGTGCATTATATAAACCAAAAATAATATTAAAGACTCGGAAAGTGATAGCAAGTTAATGGCGTTTTAAGCTTCCTTCAGGTGAATACTTTGAGTAGAAAAATTTAAAGTCAAGAGGAGAGCATCAGGATGTCTAGGTGGTATGGCCCAAAATCGGTTTGGGACTAATGATCCAGACCTTTCCTCAAAGGAAATGTCTCCCCTGGCATTTGTTTGGGCATCGTTTACCTGCTTGTGCTGTAACAGAGATTAGAAAACTCCATCCCAAGATTTCTTTAAAGGGAATTAGTGAATTTTGGAAATTTAAGAAATTTTGGTCTAATTTTATAAAAAGCATACTTTTTATTGCATTAGATGTTGGACACTCGAGTCGTAAACCCTGTTAACTGTGTGAGGTCAATGGTCGCTATGTACAACTTCACCACGTGTTAAGAGAGGAATATCATAGGTAGCCAGTTGTCAAAACCAGATTCAGCCCCATGACTGTTTTAGGTACAAAACTACGTGTTGTAGAAACGGTTATTTGGGGAGGGGGAATTGACGAGGTCGTTTTTGTGTTTGAATTATAAGCCCAAGTACATATTAAAATGAGCTTGTTAATGGGAAAAAGAAAATCGGAATTTTCCTAGAATCGTTGTCTGAAATGAAATTTTTTTAACGATTCAAAAGTGATTCTACCCTCAGGTTTAATTTTTTAGTTAAAAGTTATGTGCTGTCTTAGGTTTCAATTAATTATACAAATATGACTTTGTTACTTTCAGCATCATCACTAAAAAAGTAAGCCCTATAATATTAGTTGTTAATTGCCTCTTTTGTACATAAAAAAGTTGACCCTGTCTGAACTACCCTAATTGTGTGCATTTGCAGTCGCTCGTACTAAAATGGCCATTTCTATTTTTAACACAGATTCATTATTTAAACCCAGCTTTTTTCATTAGGTATAACTTCTTAGGACATGTAACTTATTACATGGCTTGGAAAGCTCAAACTTTCGAACTACTGACGAAAGTAGAATAATGCTTAACTTCATCAGCTTCTTTTTCTGCAGTTTTTTTTCCAGTAGATGGTAATTTTCATTCTTTTAGAAGCATGTACACAATGCCGGGCTTGTACGCGCTAGTTTGTTTCAGTGGAGGGAGGGGTAGGTTTTTCGAAATCTCGGAAAATAGGCAAATTGGACATAAGGTTCGGAGTAGACGGGAAACATCTGGCCATTTCGTAAGGGTGTGGACTGAAAAGAGATGCCACAAACGTTTCTGTATATCGCCATGTGACAAAAAAGCTCAAGTACACGAGGTGATTTTTCAAGCAATAAACTCAGGGTGAAAAAACATTAGATTCTTGAAAAAAAACTAATTATGCACATAAATCACTAGAGTATTGAATAGAAATTACTAGAATTATAACACTCTTTATCTTTGTAATTAATAATTGTTTTCCTTTTTTACCATGTTCTATACAGGTCCACCTATAGGGAGGGGGTAAAATTCCCTCCCCCCCCCTAGATGTTGAAAAATACCTTTAGATTGACGTTTTGTTTTTTCTCAAGCGAAAAATACCCTTGAAATCTTGAAAAATACCATTTATATGCAATGAATGGAACAAAATCCTTGATTCCTCCTTGTATATTTCGGAATCGGTACCATTGCTTATACCCCGATCACTCAAAACTGGTTATCGGTGATCTAATTGAAATATTTGCTTTTACTTTTTAATTCTTCTTCCTTGTCGATTCAAAACCTCATTTTTTTCTGAAAAATATAGAAACTATATTCTTTTTACTCTAGTTGAGCTAGTAGGTTATAATTGCTGGGACACAAGTGACAATTTTGAAAATGGACTTTCTATTTTTCATGGAAAAAATGTATCCCACCCTTCAACAAATTTCGATAAGCATCGGTCTTGTTGCTTCTTTAATAAAAAAAAAATAAATAAATAAAAAAAGGTACTTGTTAACAATACTCAACACACCCAAGAATTAAGGTTATGCTAATCCTTTTGAAATATGCCAAAATAAAATGGAAATGTAATATTTTAGTTTATATCATACTATACTTTGCGCTATATATTTGCGCATTGGAGGGTAATAATGATAGATGATGCCAGGTGATTGATTTTCTTCTAACAATAATTTAGACAGGACTTGTGCCTTGCCATCACCAGGTTCAAACTCAAATCTCTTGCCAGAAATTAAAATTACTAAATAAATGAAACTAAAAACACTAATAATGAGTCAAATCTGTAATTATTGTTGCGACAAGGCCCGAATTTCGGTAGAGGCATTGATGGCCGCTATCCTAGTAGATCTTAAAAAGGTTGGGCCTATAGGAGGGGGTGGAGTTTTTTGCGATTTTTCAGTCTATGGTTAATGGAACCGAACTCAACCTTACCCCACTCCCTTAATGTGCAAATATATAGCCCAAGTTGTACAAATCCAATCCATTCTATCACTCGTTATTTGTCTTTGTGGCTATGAAACTGGTTTTCATGGATCGGACACTATCCTTATTATCCTTAGCATACTTTCATCCCCAGACCTATCCTCAGGGCCTCCATGGGTAATGTTGAATCAAAAGGTATAGTTTTGAACCTTTCAGCTATGCTAAACAAAATGACTATCTCAAACTTTTGACAGAACAATTTTTTGGTAAAAAGAGTGGTGGGAGAGGGCTAATAGCTGTCCGATCTTTTTGTTCAAATGAAAGGGATACCAGAAATTTTAATTTCTGTTCAAATGATCCCTCTCCCGATGTTCTAGGACCTTCAGTTCGATATGATCGCCCCTGAAAAAAAACAAATAAACAGACATCCATGATTTTTCTTCTGACAAATAATACAGGATTAAACTTTTGCAGATAGGGGCTTGAAACGTCCACAGTAGGGTTCTCTGATACGCCAAATCTAATGGTTTATTAGAATTCTTTGACTTTTAATGAGTTTTCCTTCTCTCTTTCAGACAAATATTCGTAGTTTCATAGCCTTTTATGGGTAAAACTAAGCTTAATGAATCTTGTATATTTGGAGTCAACATAATAAGCCGATGATATGTCGATTTTCTAGAGTATCGGTTACTATTATAGCCTTGTTGCTCCATTCTTGCCGTTTGTTACCACAAATTGTTTGATATGTTAGCACATAAATCCAAAAACTTAAAGAATAGGACGATAACTGCGCTTATTAGGTGTTTCAATCACAAGTAAGAGAATTTGGTGAATTCTTGGAGTTGTGATTAGATATTAGAAGTAAAGATTAAAACCATTAGACAATTCCCAGAACAGATACTCCCCCTAGTCCCCACCGACTTCAACCATCAAACTACAATCGATTGGATTACAAATCCTATTATAAAAGCGCCATTTTCTAGTGCTATCATTTTTAAGTCCTAATTTCTTTTTCAATGGTTATTTTTTCCATTTAGAAAATTATATTTAATCTATACCTACCTTCTTATTTTCCAGTGACTCCATTTCTTCTATTTGGATACGTAGAGGGTGCATTCATATTCACCATTCACTCCACTTTCAAAAGCTTTGACAGAACAAAATATAATTTAGAACTGATAGATTATAGAGAAAAAAACCCATAAATATGAAGACAAAAATTAGACCTGGGCTAATGCTGTGAAATAGGAAGTATAGAATGTTTTCGCGATTAACTAGGTTCACCTATTATCTTGATAATAAAACTCTGAGGTCTATATCTGATATGGACATATGGTGGGAAATCAGAAGTTTCAAAGGCGGTATATTCGCATAATTGCTAATCTGGAACATATTAGGAATTGTAGCCTTTTTTTTATCGATTGTATGATTTGTTCGATTGAATCGTGAATCTATGTGCTATGTTTTTAAAAATCACTAGATTTTTGAAAACATCCCTAGTTTTAGAACAAAAATCGCTAGCTAGGAGAAAATTACCAGGCAAATAAAAAATCACCAGAAATAGCAATAAATCACTATGGGTGGCAACCCTGAATAAGCCGGCTTTTTCACTAGCGACTTGTAGACTAGTCCCATGCGCTTGTTCCGTTAGTTGGTTGTAAAAGAACGCTCCGAAAAAAGTTGAATTGCTGGCTATTTTGCAAACCATTCACCGGCTTTTAAGTGAACTAGATGGTAAAGTAGCCACGTGTACTCACAATAGCTTGCGCACAAGTTGCTAATAACATTGACCTTGAAGATATTGGACGAGCTGGTTTTGGTTAGAGTTGCAGTTGTAACGTGGAAACAGGTGGTCTCCAGGAAGTGGGAATTTTTTCGCCTACTCAACTACTAGTGTGCTCTTTTTTTTCTTTTTTTTTTTTTTTTTTTTTTTTTTTTTTTTTTTTTTTTTTTTTTTTTTTTTTAAGCCAGGTGTTAGCTTGTAATCGCTTCCAGTGTACTTGAGGCCTAAGCGAGATTGAAATCAGTTAGTTAACTTATTTTTAACATTTTTTTTTGGGGCAATACGTGCTAGAATGTGTCACTAATAGCTCAGAATTGTTCAGGAAATTTTAAGAGAGGCTTGAACTCATATATTTATTTCCTGGATAGATAAAATATAATCTAGAAAGAGTATTGCAGTGCGCGAGCAGGTAGACAACCACCAGGCACTTAACAATCGTTGGTGGCAATAGAGGAGTAGACGTAAATAACCAACTTCCCCTGCTCTAAACACCGGATGAAATTGTAGCTGGTGGCATGAAAATAAGAAGCTAAATGAGCTCACTAAAAAAGCACGCTTTCAAAAGTTCATTGTATATTCACTAGCAGCCAATGGGACGCCCACTTTTTGCCATCTGGTGTTCGTCTCAAAACATTCCTTGTGTCCCACAGTTCTGCCACGCTTGGCACATTTTCCGCCACCTTTTGCACAGTTTTGCCACGCTTTGCACAGTCCCGCCACGCTTGGTAGGCTACACTTCCACACGCATCACCTAACGTACGTGATTTCTGAAATGGCTCGCATACCTATGCTGATGACAGAATATTATACTTGCCCCAGAATTGCTTCATCCACCTTCCTGAATTTCTTTTCTCTTTGTGTTTTTTCATTATTGCTAAATATGGCTATATTACTAAACAATTCCATTTTACACCTCTTTTTTAAGAGACTATATGCATGGTATTGATCCAATTTTTATTATTACTTTCAGGCGAATTAGCAATAAATCATTTCTTCTTAGGAATAGGGATAAAAAAATGTAGTAAGTTCTATGATTTAGTATTGTGAATCTATTCATTTATTAAATTCTGTTTTCATAAGTAGGGTCATAAATTTTATTTATTCCACTTAAGGTTTTTAAAGACTTATTTCTTTTTCGCCGAAAGGTAAGACATTTATGGTTTACAAAAACTAATATAAAATAAGCTTGTTTGTTTTTTGGTCCTATTAATCTGCTCGAGAAAAAAAGAGACATCTGATCGTGATCTTGCTTTGTCAAAAATTGAAGTGGCGAATTTCACCCAAAGACCTATCATTGTGTTTGGTAAAGGCCGATTCACAATGAGATTTTGCTAATATTGAGTTTTAACTAGCCCTATTTGAGCCAATCAGAATGTTTCATAAAAAAAAATTCCGCCGATCAGGAAATTTTATGAGATATATGATTGGCTTAAATTGGCGTTAGCTAAATCTTGACATTAGAATTTCAATGAGAATGGGCCTTTGTGTAAAACTAAAGAGAAAACCGTTGATAGGAAGCCAGTTTATCTTTATTTTAAATACAACAAAGGTCTTAAACCAACCAAAATCCTGGTAAACTCAATTGACAGAGCACCAGACTCTCAATCTCGGGTCACAGTTTCGAGTTTAACGCTAGCCCTTTTTTTTCGTCGACAAAGAAAAGGAATATATTTTTTTGAGTAAAAGTTGCATTTGTGGTGCAAAGAGTTTATACTGGTTTATTTTCCGCACGAAGATCGATAAAAAATCCGATCGAAAAAGAAAAGAATACCTCCTCTTTATGACTGAGGATTTTAAAGTGTTAGTTCAGAAAGTATAGCCTACCTTGTACTGTAAATACGTTCTGAGACCATACTGGCTAAGCATGACGTCTGAAAATAAAGAAAGGAAATAATAAATGAAAAGCGAAAAAAAAAAGGTGAAAAACGAGGATTTTATCAGCCAGTAGCAAAATATGAAAAACAAGCAAATATTTCGACAAGGACCTCCGCCAAGTCGTCCTCAGTGCTCAAAAAAAAAAGAAAGAGGAAAAAGAAGAAACAACAGCAAAATCAACTGCAAACAACAGATTTTGCTGTTGTTTCTTCTTTGTTTCTTTTTTTCCTCTTTCTTTTTTTTGAGCACTGAGGACGACTTGGCGGAGGTCCTTGTCGAAATATTTGCTTGTTTTTCATATTTTGCTACTGGCTGATAAAATCCTCGTTTTTCACCTATTTGTTTTTTCTCTTTTCATTTATTATTTCCTTTCGTTGTTTTCATACCTTGTACTGTCTCACGGCTAGGGTATCAAGTTGAAGTTTTCAAAGATTAACGTATTTGAGGGGGAAAGGGGCATGGTTACCTAATTTTGTTCGGGGCAAAGTTGCCTAGAATATATTTCGGGGGGGAGGGGAGGAGATATTAAAAACATTTTATTTCCGATCCTTGTAAATATTTATGATTAGTTATTACCTTTTTATTTATTGTGGTTTTTATTTGAACATAGATAGTAAAATCCTGGAAAAACAATAAAGTAATTAGATTTTACATACACCACAATTAGTACATTAAAATTAAAAAAAATAGTAAATTAAAATTAGTTGATGTAGTGTAAATTAATTAACATAATGTAATGGACTTGAAAAATCCGAATCTTTTCAGACTATTAATCGTGATTTAAATTACAAAACCCTTTATAAATAATATTTGCACTCTGCACTACCCCTCGCCCCATATTGTCTTCCAAGAAGAAAAGTACGAAAAAATTATATTATTGAATGTGATATACGAATTTTCATTTTGTTGTGTATATTCTTTTCTTCTGGTAATCTTAATTTCTTATCAGTTTAATTAAAAAATTGTATCAGTTATCTCTGTAGGTAAAATCAAGATAATATATATATATATATATATATATATATATATATATATATATATATATATATATATATATATATATATATATATATATTCTGTTTAATATTTTGAATTAATTTTTAAATATTTATAGACTGCATAGACATGAGAAAATACACATTCAATATACGGTTCAGACATGTTAATTATTTCTAATACAAATTGCTGTGGCTTTTATAACCTGTTTTTAATAAATATTTTTGGCATAGACTCTGGATATTTGTAATCAACTTTTCCAGCTAAATTATTAAATGTCCATTGTCTGCGCTAGATTTATTTTGATCTTTGATTTAATTGAAATATTATGAAAAGAACGGTGTTCAAAAGGGGGACTGGGGGGACGCCGTGGCTGGATCTTCTGTTTTTTAATATATGTTTGAGTCAGGAGGGGGCGCCGTAATCAATGTTACCCCGAGAACCACCAACCTGAGGAGCGGCCCTGATAAAAAGAGGCTTTTTAGTCTATCATTTATATTTAGTTTATATATTAAGCTATACCGTATACATTAGAAAGCAAAGAAGTAGGGAGAAATTTAAAATAGCATAAACAATTGGCGTTTTCTTTAGAAATTAGATAAACATGAATTTAAAAAAAGCTCTCACTACTAAGACAAAATAAAGAGGGATCAAACGTTAGAAAAAAAAGACATTACAAAGTCGTAATAATTGATATTTTAAGATTATGACAATTAAAAGTACAACAAGAAATGCATTGTATTTTATCATATGCACAGCTTAGAAGAGATTTAGGCCTACACACCTGTACTCGCTCAAAGGGAAATTCCTGACCTGCCCCCTTCATCTCATGATCCCATTACTTGCCCCAAAATAAACTGTGCTTGTCATATAGTTTTTTTTTTTTTTTTTTTGCTGGTTTAATGAATTTGGGCGCCAAAGGGGAAATAAAAAATACCTACTGTTTTTTTTTGCATTAACAACCCCAAAACCCCATTTTGGTAACTAAAAAAAAAGAAAAGGAAAAACAAAATGGAATTTCGGCTTCAACCTAACCCTATGACTTGCAAAATTATAGAGTTGTTGTTTTTTTTTGTTTTTTTCTTTACGGTCGAAACTCTTTCGTCAGAATATTTGTAAATCTTATGTGGTTTTTTTTTCCTTTCGTGGCCGGGGGGAGGGGATTGAATAGTCCTTAGGGGGAATTGGTCGCTTCTTCTCCCCTTTGAGTCTAAATGTCCATAGTTATGCACTGGTACATAATATTTCCAATGCATAAGTTTCAAATGATAGAGTTTGGTGCTCTATTGATTTTTCTGTTATTATTTCCAGACGAATTAATTATAAAACCTTTTCTATCAGAACTTATAAATCAATAACTCTTAGAAATGTTTTCTAATAGAGTTTAATTCCTGACATCTGTCGTATTGATTTTCAGTAATTCCTAACTCAGCTGGTTGATAACATTTTATATGAAAACGTTTTATTCTTATTATTTATTGACCTTGAGACATTGAGTTTTAAAAATAAGTGAATTGATCAGTCTAGATAAGCTTCGTAACCTTAGAAAAACTTAGACTCAGCTTAAACATAGTTGAAATTAGCAGTGACCCTTATTTAAATGAAGTGAATAATTCTGTAAAATATTTTTTTCTTTATAAGCTGATGTTTTTCTTTTTTACTGATTTCAAATTTTTTCGAGTAAAGAAAAGACATATATATTATTATGTACAGAAGAAGTTCTTAAAAAGACTAATGTATTATTATGTACGAAAGAGGTTCATAAAAAGACTAATATATTATTATGTACGGAACAGGTTCTTAAAAAGATTAAAATATTATTATGTACGAAAGAGGTTCTTAAAAAGACGAATTTTTGTGTATGGAAGAGGTTCTTAAAAAGGAACTTATTTCACGGGGGCAAAAAAGCATTAACAATTATATAGAAATTTTCGGAAAGTATGAACAGGGATTGTAAAAATCTTATGATTTTGGGAAGCGGGGAAGTGGGACATAGCCATTCTTGCGCATGGCTGGATCTAGAATATTTGATGTTTTTTTTTTTTCGTTTTTATGGGAAAGAATAAATAACGAGTATTTGCATTTGTGCTTAAGAAAACAGCGTCTCTGAATGAACATCTTTGAAGAAACTAAATGGCTTCTGTGAAAGGATGTCTATAGAAACTGAATTGACAAAAGAAAAAAATGAAAATATAAGAAGAAAATCTTAGGAAAAAAAGTTGAATTGAAAACATTTACATTAATAAATATTAATACTTA